>NC_090741.1:74903200-74908200 GCF_036898095.1 Palaemon carinicauda | reverse complement strand
TGAACGTTGCTGTTTGGTCCCGATCAATAATAACTGCAGAAATGCATCCGAGAGAAAAGTCTTCGGTTAATAAAGCAAATGCATTATCTCTTGTATTATAATGTTAACTTTACAGAACAAACCCAATCAAAAATATTTTTATGTTATTGGTTATGTTACATCTATTTCTTGAAAAAAAAAAAATCTGGGACACTTCGGAGAGAAAAAAAATCACGGTTTAAAATCACTAACAATCATTTTCAGGTGAGCATTGTGAGACTGTTAAATTTCGTACCAATGTGTCTGCTTTATCACAGAAGGTAGAGATGAAAATAATGAAAATCATGGTATTGGCCTTTATTCTATTTTTACACAAACACTATTACATTATATTATATACCTTCTCAGACACACATATAACGTTTATAACTTGTAATAGTATCACTAAGATGGTCAACCTTTCAAGTACAACTCCTTTGGGAGGTTTCTTCCAGACTAAGAGACTATCTTTAATTTCCAGCAACAAAATCAGGGGTAGCTCAGATGGTTTCTTGAAAACCGAAGCTTTGTCGAATGTCTTTGCCACCAAAAGAATGGCTTGCTCAGGATGTTACTTGAAGCCGAAGATGGTGTCAAATATGTTCGCCAATAAAAATACGACTCTTCGATAATATTTCTTCCATCCCATTGGTACTGAGAGCATGGCCATATCAAAACTTTCTTTTACAGCAGGGCTCTCAGTTAGGTGCTTCTTCCAGAACAAGGATATATCCATTATCTCTAATACTAAACTCAAAGCTCATTCGAGAGTTTTCAACCAAGCGAAGGCTATGTCTCTTATCCGAGACACAAACAACATGATTCCTTCACTACGATTTTTGCAACCCAAGGCTTCCTCAGATTTTTGTTTCATTCATACAAGGCTTTATCTATTATCATGGTAACAAAAGAAAATTATTTTTTGTCTCTAGTTTCACCAGACATAACTCTACAATATACTCTACAAATATTTCCAACCACAGATCTTATACTGCCTACGGTTCAAGAAGCATGACTTGCCCATACGATTTATTCAAAATCAAGGCATTATTTATTTTCTATAGAACCTAGAAAATAATTTTCTCGGAAAGATGGGTACATGAGCTTCTTCAGAAGAAAATCTAAGTTTATCATCCCTGATACTAAAAGCATATTTGTAAAAACAATGCTCTTTTTACTACCTTCTGAGCCAAGACAAGACAATGGTTTACTCTGAACACTTCCTTCTGATAGTGGGTCTGCTCATCAAGCAACTAGTTTGCGCAGTAGGTTCCATTATCCCAGGAACTAAGAGTACGACTTTGTCACAAGTTTTCTTCCAGACAGTAGTTCTTCCAGATCGTAGTTCTCTTACTTTTTCTTGGCAAAAATAGTATGATTCGCTTTCATTTCTTCGAGATGAACACTTTTTGTCCTCCTATCACTCATACAATACTTGCTCTAGCATTTTCTTCCAAACTATGAGACTTCATTTTCTACAGCCAGTATTCATTATCTTTGTTAGTATGAACATATCTCGTCGGCAATGATTCAACTAGATTTTCGTTTTATAAAACTAATGCTTCCTAAAATTTAATATATTCACTTCTTGACAGATTTATTCAATTCAAAATCATAATCAACATAATTTTTCTGATGTGCATTTTTGTTTATGTATGCCATGTGTGCTTGTTGTTTTTTAAGTATTCATTGCTTGGTTTCAATGCTCTTTCAAAGGTTAGTATTTATTCATAACGAGAGCTTCGTTTATGCAAACTGGATTACATACCATGTTGCAGTACAGAATAATATTCAATGTAACAATTTATATCAGTTTAAACGCATGTAAGCCACCCCCCCCCCCCCCCACCACCACTACAACGCCCCACTTGATTCCATCCAATATTTGATTCAACTTCGATGAATCTAAGGAATATTGGTCATATGACTTAACCACGGGGCCCACAAGGCTATTACGCTTTGAGATTAACCTAGAAAAGTTGCACTATGAAGTAGAACTTGAAATACATTAAACGGCAAGACATATCCGGTATATCTTTCCTTCAAATTCATCTCCACATCTATGGCAGAGTAAACGTTACATTTCCTTTCATCCTGAAAGCAAATGACATTCAAATTTCAAAACTCCTAAATATTTCAATCATCTGTCACATGTGGCCAGGTATCGCAACGCCCTAAGCTATATAAAGTGCCACTTGCCCATCCCCCTTTTGTAGCCGCTCTGAGTCTATCTCTCCCCTTCTCTTCTTTTATCTCACCCTCTCTAACTAGCCATTAGCTCCAGACATCATTCTGTTAGTAAGCTCATATGAATGGTCGTAACTGCAGCCGTCCAATTAAAACGTTTATCCCTCCCTACCAATATATACTAGTTTTCCATTGCAGTTGCCTTTTACGTCCCATTGGTATTGAGATTTATTACACATATGTTTGTTTGTTCGTTTTCTAACATAGAGTTAGTTTTTCGTTAGAACTCATACTCTGCATGGCAAGAACAACTAAAATCTCTTCCTACATTACATATATTAGATGGTCAAACTCAGGCGGCCCTGGAGCTACTTCCATAGTTTTTCTTAAATTTTAAATTAAATTCAAATCCAAAATTTAAAAGCAAACAGCACAGGTTTTCGTTTACATGGGTAAAAATATATGACCATACCCTCAATTCAGTTTTTCATTCACTCAAATCCATTTGATCGTGTTCGCTTTCGTATCAAAATTTTAATACAATTTCTCTCTCTCTCTCTCTCTCTCTCTCTCTCTCTCTCTCTCTCTCTATATATATATATATATATATATATATATATATATATATATATATATATATATATATATATATATTATATATTATATATATATATATATATATATATATATATATATATGTATATATTATATATATACATTATATATATATATATATATATATATATAATATATATATATATATATATATATATATATATATATATATATATATATATATATATATATATATATATATATATATATATATATATATATAGGCTTTTCGAATCCGTAATTTCTATTAGAGATAAATATTCATCATAATTCTTTGAAATTCTAGTCTCCGTGGTTTAGTCAACAGCTTTTTTTTCGTCTCATATCAGCAGACGTTCATGATGTACTTAAGTAAATCTTACAAATTATTATTTTTTTTCTTTTATTCCTTCAGCACTCCTTTTTCCCTACTACCCATTTCTGCATTTATTACAAAGCACATCTTTTTTGCTATGTAATCTTAACTTTTATTTACTGCTACCAACCATAGGAACAAACTGCCCTTACATGAATAATATAGTTCTTACTATTTTGAGTAACCGTACACGAGAGCTATACGTTCTAGGGTCTTGCAGTTATTGCGAACACAGATGAGTGTCTTAGAACGCTTACGTATATCTGTATTTTATGTTTGCAGCGGTTTAGCGCCAGTAAGCGAGGATGAGTGCTAAAACTAATATAGGTGTTTATTTCTTCGTGTTAATGCATGCATACGTGAGCCAGGACATTTGAATGCGTTTGTAATCTGTAACTGAGTTTTGTGAACTATATAATATTGGAGTACAGTAAGTTTTCATAAAAGTGATCGCACATAATTCCTGATAACGATTAAACTTGTTGCAAAAACTTTGTTTTATTTTCACTAAAAAACAATCTTCAAGATTATCGTATAAGCTGAACCACGACCGAATAGAGCAACTTTAAAGAACCAAAGAATACATTTCTGTTTTAGATATTTCATATGCAAGTTCAAATAACTTGTATGCATATATATATATATATATATATATATATATATATATATATATATATATAATATACATTTATATATATATACATTTATATATATATATATATATATATATATATATATATATATATATATACATATACATATATATACACATATATACATATACTGTATATAGATGGATATAAAGATAGGAGACAACAGTGCCCAGAAAATACAATACAAAATAGCACATTTGGAATGCAGGTCACACTTTAAATGTAATAAAATTTTCATAAGATCTCTGCGTCAATAAAATAAAACATTAAAAAAATTTTGTAGCTGCAAAACCCAGCTGAGCAAAAAAATAGATATATTGATAACTATCAATAGTCACTCTAGAAAAGTCTAGAACATTTGTTTGGAAAAATGAAATAAAATTTGATTGGTAAAATTATTTCTTTTTAAGAAAAATCTGTAGGTAAAGAAATTAAATAATTATTCAAAATGTTCATATCTAAAAAGTAGATAAAAAATCAGTTGAGTGCGTTGACATTTACCCATAGTAATAATTTAATTTAGGAAGTCTGTAATTGATTCATAATTATAAGGTAATAAGAGGGGGAAGGTTAAAAATGTAATAGTTCTAACATAAGTGCAAAATTTCACACGAATAATATGAAAATAAGCATTTCATGGCAACTAGTTCATATATGACATAACCATATCAGTCGTTATTACGATAGTTTTATATATACTATTGGAACAGTGAATATTGTGACTCAGGCAAAATCTTGTTGATTGGATCAGAATACCAGACTATCCAAACATGAAATCATTCAGCTTAAAAGCTCGAAAACTCTCTCCATCCCCTCTCCGCCCCCTTTCTACAGTAAAAGAAAAAAAAAAAAATATCGGCACAAAAATGAAACATGGGTGCGTCTAAGGAATTTAGGAGAACGGGAATGATGGAAAAATTGAGAGAATCTTGATGGAAATGGCGGGAAAAGTCATGAGGGGGGATTGATGGAAAAGATGATGGATAGGATAAGGGGAAGGAGAAGGTAGAGATAGATTTTGAGAGAAAGACTGGTAGAAATAGAAGTTATGTGTGTTATATGATGAGAGACCCCTTATGCGTGGAGATAGACTGAAAGAACTATCTAAGACTAAAGGAAATGGAACCGGTAAAGTTACGATGTATCTCGAGAAAATAACTGAAAAATTTAAA
>NC_090741.1:74890700-74895700 GCF_036898095.1 Palaemon carinicauda | reverse complement strand
ATATCATCACTACACTGCAGTGTTACACACCACTACATATCCAATTAATTACCACTGTATAAAGAATTCACTGCCTTCAGTAAATTCATTACCATTTAAATACCAATATTGCCATTACTTACCTAATTGACCCCCAAGACATTGAAAAATCTTCGATATTAAAAATTCATTAACTTTGGGATATATAATTCATTTCCCTCAAATGTAGAGACCACTACACTTTACTTTCACCCTTCATATAACCCATTCATTAGCCTTATCACACACACACACACACACATACACACACACGCAAAAACTATAGGTATTCACGGGCGATGGAGTTCTGAGCACTCCTCTAAGGTCCCTTTTGGTAAATGTGATTTAAAGGAAAAAAGAGAAATGAAATTTATTATCATTGGGATGTGGCTTATTACAAAACTATGTACCAGCGTGAAATGGAAAGAGAGAGAGAGAGAGAGAGAGAGAGAGAGAGAGAGAGAGAGAGAGAGAGAGAGAGAGAGAGAGAGAGTCAAAATATGTAAATAATTATCGTCAACAGTAAAGTTTCATTAAGGCCCCTACAAGTATGAAAAATATAATAAAAAGACTTTTTCAAAGGGCCTAATTTGTTTTCATATTCATAAAAGCTGAATTATTGCAACAAAAGATGTAATCGAGCAACTAAAAAAGAGCTTAATTGCAGTTAACGAGTTTCGAAGCGAATAGAGAAGATACTTTAACCAAAAAAAAAAAATTTATCAGGCCAATTGATGTGGAAAAACCCAAATTAATGATGAAAAATCAATTTTCCTGATGTACATTGTTATTTGATTAAAGCATGTCAATAAATTTATTGCTATTTTAAATTGCTCAGAATTTATCTTGCAGTAAAAGGCTATGGCAAACAAGTCCACTACTAAGAACTCGTCTTTCCCAGGAGGTTTCTTCCAGGCTGCAGGTATTTAGGGCATGGTCATATCCCACATTGCTACATTATAGAGAAACAGTAAAATCCAGAGTAGATCAAAGTGAAAAGAAAATCGAAAAAGTGATTAATAACTGCGAAAAACTACAGATGACAAGGGGAAATTTTCACTTGTAGGTAAATTAGGTACATATCTAATTATCATTATAATTGTTATAGGTGTTACTGATCCTGTGGAAGTTGTTTCTCTATATTTGGGAAAAGAGAAAGTTATACTAAAAATAGCAATATCACTGTTTTCAATATCATCATCAATATTATCATCATAATTTTTATTGTTATTGTGATTATCATTATCACTTGTATAATCATCATCAGTTATAGAAGCAATATATTCTTGAACAGTAAATAGGTTTGAGATAAAAGGAAAAATTATTGTCATATAAAACATATAATCAATTATCATCATCTACTGCACACCAAACACCTAAAACATAGGTAAACATTCCCTAGAAACCCCTTCACTGATATCTTGCAACTAATTATTCAAACAATTTCCCTTTGGTGCCAAGAAGAATTTCTGATGAAATCCACAATTTTAATTAAAATGACAAATAATGGCGTTCTTATCTTTACGGGCTGGAATAGCACAATTCGCTGAGGACATAACAACCATTTATGATAGCAGGTTATAGGGGCTGGGGGGGGGGGGGGGTCTGGGTAATTGCGTAATTACCTTCCACGTATCGAGGGCAATTACCACTTACAGCTGCTTCTACGTTGCTTCTACGTAATTATAATTAAGTCGTATACGTTAGCCAGTGTTAATTAATACCGGAATAACTTTGATTCCGGTCACAAAGATTATTCATTATTCTGGCTCAATGCCCAAGCAGCAACATGGAATGAAAGATGGGAAGTAATATACTAATTGAAAGATGGTTCGGTCATTTATAATATATTTTTGCTACTCACTGAGAGATTTCATTAATCGATCATGAGAACTCATTTGGTTAAGTTGGGCAGAATATAATTCCAGCATAACACGAAATGAACTCGGATTTTCCAGGTATAAAAAGATCACATAAAATTCACCACAACTACGAATATTCTCTCCCTCTCTCTCACTGTATATATATATATATATATATATATATATATATATATATATATATATATATATATATATATATATATATAAATATATATATATATATATATATATATATATATAAATATATATATATATACATATATTTACACTATATATATATACTGTATACATTATATGAATATATATATATATATATATATATATATATATATATATATATATATATATATATATAATATATATACGTATATACATATATATATATATATATATATATATATAATATATATATGTATATATATACATATATATATATATATATATATATATATATATATGTATGTATATATCAAAATGTCTCAAATTGATGAAAATAACAAAACAAAACTATCGGATCAAATCAATCTCCCACTTTCCTTCAAAATTGTGTATGTACAGTATATACAAATATATACAAATTTCCTTATTTCCTTTCCTCACTGGGCTATTTTTCCAACCCTTGGAATTATAACATTCTGCTTTTCCTACTAGGGTTGTAGCGTTGCTTGTAATGATAATATAAGAGATTAGGAAGGTTTGTGTTTATCAATTTGTTTTTGATAATTAAATAGGCCCTTCAAAAGAACTCCAATAAGGTTTTTAATCATCTACAAACCTATATGTGTATGTATGTATGTATAACTAATGATTGTCTGTGAACTTGTCTTTATTGACTCTATAATTACAAAATAAAATCTGCAGGATAACTTTGTTATTTTAGGAGCAGATTCCTTGTTCCCATAGTGACGCCTAAAAGTCTGATAATCTATCACAAAGCCAGGTAAATCTAATAGCAATTCCACTTTCGTTAGATGTAACTTGATAAAAACACTAGAAGTCGAAATTGATAAAAAAAAAGAAAAAAAAAGATGAAAGAAATGTAATGGTAGTGGGATTTTATCTTTATAACTTTTATGGACTAGAATTTCGTTCACTTGCTTACAATTTTAATCATTTGTACCGATTATTAATCTTCTTTGGTTATTTTAGCTATATAATATAGATTTTACTTATCCCGTCTATCGACCACATATCAGTTCATTATTAGATTTTAACATATTCCGACTGATCTTCGATTATTTAGGAGAAATTTGAAAGTATGAATCAAAAATATTATCTCAGTGTTATAGTAAAACTAATTAGCATGCAGTCAACACTACTGGTTATCCATCAGCTCTGCCAGATTATTTCGATGAATCAACTCCTGTTCGTCCACCATTTTGTCCAGATTTTAAGTAATACTAAGAATGTTATCCATGTGTTATACTTAAACTGATTAAAAGTTGAAAATGAACTAAATTCCTGCATATTTCTGCTTGAAAGTTTTCATTTCTTGAGATAAGTTTCCTACAAGATTCTCACACAAAAAGTGGCTCTACAAATGGGCCATTAAAGTAAGATTTGGGAGTTTCCTGCAGCCGTTCAAGTGGGCCGTTTGGTGAGCAAATTAGCCAGTAAAGTCTACAGTTATACCTGGTCCCATTAACAACAATCCTCAAAAATTTCTTTCTCTCCTCCGAAAACTAATTGCTTTTCTGGCTTGCTTTCCCTAAAGTGCTTCTTTGTACTTCTTGGGGAGTTTGCTTTTGCATTTACAAGGTTTCTATTTACAATAGTTGCAGGGTAACTCAATAATATTGTAATAGTATTATGAGGTTGTGGAAGTCTTTTGGAAACATCGCAGTCTGGTGGTTTTCCAGACCGGGGTTCGAGCCCACTCAAATTCAATAATTTCTTGTAATTTATACATGCTCGCCATCCTTGTGAGCTAAGGATGGGGATTTAGTGGAGGCTATGGCTCTACCTGCTGAATCATCAGCAGCCATTGCCTGACCCTCCATTGTCCTAGCTTTAGCGCTGATCATATGTATATAGTATATGGTCATTCTATAAGGCATTCTCCTGCTTGCTAATGGGTTCTCACTGTCCCTTGCATCTGCCATTCATGACCGGTATTTAAAACTTTAAACCTTTAAATAGGTCAATCGATGGGGGTGGGGACGCCATTCAAGGCTGTTGTGATCCAAAGTTAAAGATAGATATTTTGATTGGGTTAAAATGTGGGTGCAAAGTTGAAGACCAAGGCTGTGCTATAAACTTTTAGTAATGCCTACATTGAAACTCTCAAACTGCACTCATGGCACCAAACTCCTACAGAAACTTGGCTGATAAGTTACCAAATAGAAATTTACAATAGTTACAAGGTAATTGCTAAATATGCTATCTACAATAGTTACATAAATGACGTGGACAGGTAGGCCGTGTGATTTATGAATTAATCAAAAGTTCTAAAGTATAAAAAGCACTAACCTAATATCAGTTCATCATTACCAAAAACCAAATTGAAAGCTCTATAACACCGGTCAGTTCTCATGTGGATAATTATCAAACGCAGAGCCAGCAGTACCTAAATGTCTCTCTCTAATGCAAACTTTTTCTTTAGGAAGGCACATATAGTTTTCTTTTAAAGTAACTAACCCACAAAGCAGTAGTTCTACTCACTAGGTTTGGTACATATGTCGAGATTGTGTAACAAAGTGTGGCGTGTAGAGCTAACGAGCAAATTGGGGTGCCAGCGATCCACAGTGTTTTTGGGGGTCTTGAAAATGCAACTGCCTTATTACGAAAGACTCAAAAAGCCACCTATCGGACACGCATATAATTCCCAGAAAAAGTCCTTAATACACGTTTTCAATATAATCTATATAGAGACAAAATGGAGGATGCTGACTACATTCAAGGTACTAAATTGATTATAAGTGAGGAAATGGAATTAATAAAATATGTTTAGAGATAAGCATGTCAAGGAAAAATACACAGCAGTAAGTAGTTAAAGAAATAAACGTTATTTACACTGGAAAGTCTCGTTTTCTACCAGGTCTTACAGATGATTGGATATAGATATTCATTCATACAATACTGTTCAATGGACTTAACAAA
>NC_090741.1:74848200-74885700 GCF_036898095.1 Palaemon carinicauda | reverse complement strand
AGTACTTGAGCAGGTGGTAAACGGCTTGCCCCACCCATTGAACTTCTTCAAAAGAAAACTGAGGAAGAATCGGTCTACTCTACTTTCAACCACGAATTGCTGCCTACCAGTGCCTTTGGTTGTCCATAGCTCTCACCACTTCTTAGTGGGTACACCTTTCGTCATTCACACAGACGACATGCCACTGGTGCAAGCCTTTACCCAAGAGTCCAACACCTGGTCCTTCAATCAACCCCTTCAACATGTCTCTGGGAATATAAATTTCGTTGCCCATGCCCTGTCAAGAAACACATTAACCGCTGATCACCTGGAATTGGATTACAACGTCATGGCAGAAGACCAACGAAAAGATGTCGAGTACCAAACATGAAGGATATCCTGCAACTCCCTCTGTTAAAAAGACGTCCCCCTTGACGCTTCCAAAGCAAGCCTACTCTATGATGTCCGTACTGGTAGGCCGCAACAGTGGATGGATATTCTGCAACTCCCTCGTTGAAGAGATGTCCCCCTTGACGCCTCCAAAGCAACCGTGGATACCTGGCCCCATGCGCTGACAGGGGTTTGATTTCATCTATGGCCTCTCATATCCTTTATGCCAATCTGCTGCACGTGAGAAATCTTGTTTTGCTGCATTACAACACTAGCAAGCCTCCCCTAACAACCCCTTACTTGAGCCCTTTCCTCGTAATCTGTCACATACCGAAGGCTTTTTATTTAACATTCGTGGTAAAGAAGACTGAGTCTCCATTTGTCAGATTCATATGACTTTGCCTGGAGATGCCAACGAAAGCTAGATTCCATAGATACCTCAGGAAGGATCGAATGGTAAACAAGTTACTTGGTCGTCCAAAAGGTTGGGATAATTAATTAATGCAGCCGAATATAAAGCTGCATAGGTTATATAATCAGGCAAAAAGTTTTGCTAAAAGTTGGGTTAAATGATGTAAGTCAAGTCGAAAGATTTATAACAGGTAATCAGAGAATGAACGCAGATAAATTATCAAAGAAAATGGGTGAGTGAAATGCAAGCAATACAATAAGGAAAACTTTATTTAATGATGTAATTGGTCGGGTAGACTCTTTACCTCACGTGTTTCATACACGCTCATTCAATGTATTGCTATTGTTTTTTTATAACTCGCTCACTCTACACCGATAACAGAACAACCATTCAAGCTTGCCATCGCATGTTTTAGATTGTTTGATATTTATGACATTCTTACTCTCAACTGCTTGTATATAAGCTCGTTATCTGTTGAATAAATCTTATTTGTATTCACCTCGCCTCTCTGAGAGCACCTAACAATCACCTCACACAAATAATATACGAGTTAAGTAATCAGGAAGAAGTCTGGATTAAACTGTGAAAGAAACCTGGTCAATTTATACTTGACTGAGATAATCGTGACCACGATGGGCTAAATAATGCAAGAAGCTGGGTCGAATTGTGAAAAAGCTAGATTACCGCACAAAACATAATAATTAGATTATAATGTAAGAAGATGCATTAAATGATAAAAGGAATCAGGTAAAAATATAAAGTTAGAGAATGATAATAAAGGTTTCTGTTTAATGTTGCCGAGTCGATTGATAAAATGTGTTTGAAGTAAAAATATGTGGAATCGTATATAATAGGGAAAGGTATTCATGGTTTGGTCGCCATGCCTTAAACATTACTGTTAAATCTATCCAACGATGAAACATTCATGTTGACCTTTTCTCCTCAAAGATATCTCAACCATCTGTTGGAGAATTATTAGTTCCAACAATTACATGATAACTGCTTCCGATTTTGGTAAACAATACATCGAACTTTGACAGAAATTTTGGTAGAATTCCGATTCCGAAACTTACAAATTCCCTGAATTCTGAACCGAAAGACATTGCATTTAAACATATTGCATATATTGCTCACTGCCAACACATGCTTTCGTATACGATGCTATTTGTTAGAAAACGAGACTTTTGATATTTCATGGTAGAATTTTCATTGTTGATTTTTAAGTTTTTCTTTTTTTCAAAAATGTATACTTACTTGGAAAAAAAAAAACTTTTAAATTCATGGAATTGACTTCTACTTTTTCAGTCATATATCTTTTATCGTAATCTTGAAGGCATATTACTTGTAAGAGTTAACCTACATCCATATTTTTCTTAGGGTTCATAAATTTTCTTAGAAAGCTCAATACCAATTCACTGTAAAAAATCATATTTCTCAGAATGTTTACTGAATTTTCAGTTACCTATATTTTTTTGAGGAAAATTTTTTATTTTCAAAAATTCAGTAATTATTTTATAATATATTTCTAGTAAAAAAATAAACCTTACCTGTATGAATTGATACCTATCCCCAAGATAATTTGCCTTATTTTCAAGATTTGCGGTTTACTAAATCTAAGTTGATTAGCCTTATTTCAATGTTCCACGATCCACCTCAACATAAGAAAATTTTCTTTTGTGCAAGAGTCCGCGCACAAGACGACCTCCTGAATCACATCCAACTCACAAAATTGTATCATTATTTCAATTGAATTTCAAAACTAACCTGATATTGTATAAATCCCTGTTAATGAAGCTAAGAAAAATATATTAAAACTTTTTTGTAGCTATTAACAGAGAAGAGACGGAAAGTAATGACTTTAAATAAATCCGCATTTGATGGCTGGCTTACAGTAAAGAGACCGTTCCAGCAAAAGACATTGAGAATGAACTTTTCGATACCAGGATTGTTATCTCTTTATATCAATGCAAACAAATATACTCAAGAAGGAATAGAATTGAACCTTGATTAAACACTCAATGGTGACCATAATTGTTGCGACATCTTATTTTGGTTATTTTGTTCTTTTCCGTTCTTTTACTCTATTGCTACCTAAACCAATGGTCCTACTAGCATACTGTAGAGCCAAAACTAGCAAGTAAAATATCCGGAAATAATAAAATGAAGAGAAATGTGTTTTTTTTTTTTTCTCAAACTAATTAATTAAAAGGAAATTATTTCTTGAAAAAATTCAGAAGCTTGATATCAAGCTGAAAGATATACAAACAATAAATACAGAGAGCTATCAGGCATTTTGTTTCTCTTCTGTTGATAATACTAACGAAATGTGGTGGTGTATAGAATGTGTGTGAATTATATTCTAACCTCTAACTTGTAGTTCTATTTCACATGTAGGTGATTAAAACTACCCGAACAATTTCATAAAAATAATCTTAATACCATAAAAATAAAAATATATTTTATAAATACACGAAATCACATACAGGACAAAAAACTCACAACTGTGTAATGAAGGATCTACAATATAGTATAACGGCATTAAAAAGATAACTAATAATATTCCTCTAAAAACGACCATGTCACGTAGGCCCCTCTTAAAACTCCTTTCCCAGTAAGCTGATCATGCTCTTCGCTGGTGAATAAGTTTAAATGTCCTGGAGTAGGACATTGAAAACAACGACAGTGCCAGATGTTTTATTCTCAATTCAAAAGCTTTCTAATGTGCAGTTGATGGTTAATTACATCCTCGATCGAGAGAACACGTATGCCTTTTGTCATGGTATAAAAGAAACAACTTACTTTCAAGATGCAAATGTTCTATTTATATTTGGGGTTATACCCTCGCTTTGCGTCAACGTTCAGAATATGTTCACGAGCTCGAACAGTTTCTTGTCCCGAGTTATATGCAAACAAATAGCATTTCCGATATACCACACGCCAAGATCAATGAAGGCAATTTAAATGTATTTCGGATCCAGTTTTCTAATTTGGGGAAAGACTGCTGTCGCTTGACAAATGAAGGATAAAACATACATTTGCCGCGAAACAGCAACGAAAAAAAAAATAAAAAATAAGAAACGAAAAATTGGTATTTCTCTCAAAACTGAAAATGGGATACTGGTTAAAATAATGTGCAGCTACCAAAGCCTAAAGAAAAGTGTAAGTCATTTAAACCCATTGCAAAGATCAACTAACCCTTCAGTCTCTAGGTCATCCACTTAAATTCATTCTTTTTTTTAATCCCTACACCAATAAATGTCAAGCGACCAAACCATCCGAAAAAAAAGGTATAACAATTAAACACTTTCCAACTCTTTCGAGAAATCGGATCTTTGAAAAACGTAGAGATCAACCAACGTTTTAATTACAACGTCATCTCCTCGGAGGTGAGAAGGCTTCTATTCATTGGCCTTCTTTGAAGTCGCCGAAAACAGATTAATCAAGATCCAAGCGTTTAGCCCAACAGCTGTAGAGCGACGAAAGTGTTTGATCCAATCTTTAAGTTATGGAAGAGTGTCTTTTAATCACGTATTTTTAGGTTTAGATATCGTATTCTTTAACCTATGCTATAGAAGTTTATTTCATATTACATATGTTTCACTGACGTTGTACAACATAGTTGCAAAACAGTTTTATCCAATATCTATTTTACAAATATTTTATATTTTATATAAATACAAATGTCTTTGAGGGGTTAACCTGGAAAGGCTTATTCCAACTTTTCATGGAAAGCTTGGTCCCATATTATACATTAGATTTGTTTGGAACATGTTCAATACTTGTTGTGTATCTCTTAAAAGCGTTATCGCACATTTATATTTCATAGTGTTTTGTGCATAATATTTCATGAACGTGTTTCGTTTTTCTTTGCCATTACTCTTATTCATGCTTATAATAATTGAACTGTGTATAATGTAATTAAAAGTGATTTCCCATCACACTTCTCAGGGCTTTTCGTTGTCTGAATTATTTCATTCGGCGTTTAATTCCTCTATTGGAACCCACACACAAAAAAAAAAAACATACATAAACCCACATTATATTCTATAAATGGTGTGAAATATTAAAATGACAAATAGTTTCTTAATGCTAATGTTTAATGGATCTTAAGTATCACAGTGTATCTTTAAAATGGAGATATTTTCAAAAAGTAGTAATTTATTCAATTGTCTTCGAATGAGTATTATGTAATTTTATATTATATTTTAACTAAAAACACAATTGTTGAAACTTTCGTGAACCTGTTGAAGATGGTTGGTGTTTATAGATTGTACAGAAACTTGAGAGGTTGAGTGATGTTATATTTAGTACAACATTGGTTTTACGACTCAACATGCTCATTATGACTATTGAAAAATGTCTAATTAACAGTTAGAAAATAGTCAAAGTTCATTTAACTTTCAGCGTATACATTTAACTTTATGTAGATACATCAATGTAACATAATTATTATCAGGAACTGTTATCACAACGATATTGTATTAATTAGCGCGACACTGATAATAATAAAACTATTTTGACTAATAATAATAATAATAATAATAATAATAATAATAATAATAATAATAATAATAATAATAATAATAATAATAATAATAAAAATAATAATAATAATATTACAAAAATAATATATTTAATAAAAATGAGGAATAATAAAAACTGATAATTATTTTAGGTAATGAGATTCCAGAAAACTGTAAAATATCTATAAATATATTAACCGTTAAAAAAAATTGAATTAATTCCAGTTAAAAACACAACTAAATGAATAAACAGCGAATTTTATGGCAAATATCAAATGGAAATTGCATGAATATTTCAGAATTAGATAAAGATTTTCGTAACTACAAAAACATATAAAAGTGCAACATTAAAATTCTAAAGGAAATACACAAATACACAAGTAATGTGTTCCCCAGATGAACAAAGAGAGAGTAATCACAAAGGCTTCTAATAACAGAAACAATAATAAATCATCAAAAAATGACTAATTTCTTCATCATCAAAAATGGTAATTTCTTCAATCGTTTGAATTTCAACCCTCCAAACTAAGATGCGGATAAATCTTATATTAACAATCCCACGTCCGTCTTTTTTCAAAATTTCAACTATTGCATTTTTTTATTTCTTTGTGGTTATTATACTATTCGTTTTACAGTTCCAGTAATATAAGACCAAAAATAAGAAAATAATGCATTCGTAGATCCTACCAAGTAAGCAATAAAACCTTCATACTAAAATATTATGGAGAGAGAGAGAGAGAGAGAGAGAGAGAGAGAGAGAGAGAGAGAGAGAGAGAGAGAGAGAGAGAGAGAGAGAGAGAGAGAGAGAGATTATAGAAAAATTCTTATTCAAGAATTTTACAAAAACAGTTTTTATCATCATTTATTACTGGAATATTATGGCAGTGGGAGTAATGATGACATTAATTATTTCCAAGCAAAAAGCAATACTCTGTGGGAAATGAGGCAAAATACTCTAGTTGGAAGATTTTATCATAAACAGAAAATATTATTTTTTAGAATATAGCGACCAAATATCAACGAAAAAAAAAGAAAGAGGGAAATTGAAAAGAAAATGTTAGCTTAAAAAAAATTGTTGCAAGATTCATTATTAATAAACTATGACACATGAGAAGCAATCTCTCTCTCTCTCTCTCTCTCTCTCTCTCTCTCTCTCTCTCTCTCTCTCTCTCTCTCTCTCTCTCTCTCTCTCTCTCTCTCATTTGATACCTTCTATAATTTCGTTCAGTCTTCGTAAACAATACATTACCAGTCACATGATATTTCATTTTCAGAATTTAAAAACCATGAATACAAATTCCTCCCCTCCCCACCCCACCCACAACCACACCCTGTATCCGATTCAGACGTCCGCACCTTCGGGTATCAATAAAGAGCTTCTATGTAGGCGCTAAAATTATCAATAGTTTAGAGACATCATTTATGGCAAAAAAAAAAAAAAAAAATGAGGTAATTCCGTGAATTCAACCTAATTTTTACAGCTTATTCAAAGACCGGAGATAATTTCAAAATTCCCAATCAATCTTTTTTCATTTAGCAAAGGAAGATAACTAAGAAAGTTGCAATATATATCAAAAATCTTAAGAGTAGCAGTGCAAAATAATCGAAATCTAAGGAGTATTGAAATTTCCTTCAGGTAAGCTAAAAATGTTTAAATTACACTCAACTTTAAGAAGATACTAAACCGATTGTAAATATGCTGATCATATTGAAAACACTAACAGATCGTAAATACAGATTACTAAAGAAGTCGCAGCAGACACCAACCAGGTTTTGAGTACCCTGGACATATTAATGGCACTGAAAATATTCTAGGTACAATAAAATTTTGATTCTGATTATCCAAAAGTAAGAAGGCCACAAGCATAAACATTTTGTCAGGATACCACGATGTCATGTTGTCCAGCAACCAAGATCTCTCATCCCGTCACGACTAATCTAAGGAATGGTCTTTCTGGCATGTAATACATGCTGATGTTATACATATATATATATATATATATATATATATATATATATATATATATATATATATATATATATATATATATATATTACACACATATATACTTGTATATGGGTGTGTTTCCAGAATGATCCTTACCAAATTGCTAATTATGTTTTTCTTCTTTTCTCTATTTATCAAAAGAGATCCTTTTAAGGAACCTTGCCTTAAAAAAAATAAAGGAATTTTAGAATTGCATCAAGTGCATACTTGCACAATCTGAATAATAACAACAAAATCTAACTCATATGTTCCACTAAACTCCAAATGAAATAAGACAGATGAATCCAAAATCCATACCGAATATAAGCCGTAATAAAGGCACAATCAACTGTGACACATCAAGTAATGTTCAAAATAAAAACACAAAACTGAATTAAAATATGACATAAACGAAATCATTAGTCAACATAAAAATGGCGATACCGAACACCGTATACTAGATATTTCAACATGCACTTTTAACGTAATATATATGAAGATTTTCCAAATATGTCAAAGATGTTACTGAATCTCAGTGACTGGAGGTAACCATTAAGGGGTAATTCCCTGGAAAGCACATTCAAGCATCAAAGGAACACAAGTTATAATACGATAAATGCAATACAGTCTTCTGCTTCAAGAAAGATGACCCGATAATCAATAGACTTGTTGTAAGGAGCGAGTAAACTGGTAATTTGAGTTATTCGTTATATTAATTAACTTTCAAATGATCGAGTGGTCTTTCATACTTAAAAATGTCTTATTTAAATCTACTGCACTTTGAATGACAAAAGTCTAACATTTCTCAAGATGACATGATTCCTCTCCCTCTCATTAAATGAGAGAGAGAGAGAGAGAGAGAGAGAGAGAGAGAGAGAGAGAGAGAGAGAGAGAGAGACCTACTCTATTATCACCCATAGAAATTTTCACAGATTGACATTCAAAGAAATCTAAAAACAAAACTGGATTATTGCTATTAACTGAGCCCAACTACGAAAGATTAATAAATTACCTTTTCATAGTGTACGATAATGGGGAAATGATCAGAATATTGCGTGTACACAGCGATGGCCAAGAACTTAATAACTGTAAGATAAAACAAAACGAAGCTGGACTAAAGTTACCTTATCTGAGAAATTTGATGACCATACGAGACGATTATATCCATTGTTCTAATGCTCAATTTGGCAAAGCATTGAAACCTTTCGTAGGATCCTTAGGATATGTTCATCTGGAAAACAACATACGAATTGTTTAGTACGTTGACAGTAATGAAGACAATAAGAACATGTTGCGCAAAGTTTTTATGTATAACTGTATAACATATAAAATTCATACACACAGTCTTATAAAGACATAAATAAATAACTATGAATATAAATAAATAGATAAATATATATATATATATATATATATATATACATATATAAATATACACACACGCACACACACACACACATATATATATATATATATATATATATATATATTGCATCAAATTATGTATGTGGTTTACTTAGATCAAGAATAATATAACGGTAGCTAGTAGTTCTTCTAACACACACACACACAGACAAACACATAAACACGTATAACAAACACATAAAAAATTATACATATAAATATATATATATATATATATATATATATATATATATATATATATATATATATATACATACATACATACATACATACATACATGTGTGCGTTTGCTCAGTTCACCCTTTTAATTAATCAAGTTTATTGTTGCTTAATAAGTAGTGTCCCGTTTTTCAATTCATTTTATTTTTCTTTTCTTCTGGGTATACTGAGGAATATGTTAACCTTAACGACGGTCTCTACATATAAACTAACATGATTAATTATCACCATTACTACTGTTGCAATCAATTTCACAATGAATGGAAATAAATTACCCCCAAAACATATGAGCTTTACTTTTTCCAATCATAGAAGAATATAAATAAATCACGGATAGTTTAAATAGAAATAAGGATGTGGAAACATACTGAATAAGACAAAAATAAATATCAATGACACAAACATTTCAAAACAGTTGGAAAAGTTACAAATTCATTAGCAGCAGACAATTATTCATTTTCGCTTGAATTACTCAATTCATTAACAGGAAATAGTTTTATATTTCTATTGCTATTCTTTATTGTGCTATTATTATTATTATTATTATTATTATTATTATTATTATTATTATTATTATTATTATTATTATACATCAATAATTCATTATTCTCTAAACTTCACTATAATAAAAAAAATTAATAATAATAATAATAAAAATTATTATTATTATTATTATTATTATTATTATTATTATTATTATTATTATAATTATTATTATTATTATTATTATTATTATTATTATCGTTGTTGTTGTTATTTTTATTGTTATTATATTTGGTGGTCAACACTAGTTGGAAAAGCAGGATGATATAAGCCCAAGGATTCCAACAGGGAATAATAGTTCAGTGAGGAAAGGAAATAAGGAAATAAATAAGCTATTTGAAAAAAAAATAAAATATAGAAATATTTTAAGAACAGTAATAACATTAAAACAATAAAATATTCTAAGAACGGGAACAACATTAGAACAGATCTTTCATATGTAAACTACTGTATAAAGAGAAACTCATTTCGGACTGTTCAACATAAAAACATTTGCTGCTAGTTCGAACTTTTGAAGTTCTACAGATTCAACTACCCGGTTAGGGAGATTATTCCATAAATTAGTAATAGCTGGAATAAAACTTCTGGAATACAGTGTTGTATTGAGCCTCATGATGGAAAAGGCCTGGCTATTAGAATTAACTGCATACCTAGTATTAGGAACAGGGTGGTACTGTCCGGCAAGATCTGAATGTAAAGGATGGTCAGCATTATGAGATTAATATCTAGATCAGGAATAAGAAATGTAATAGAGAGTAATTTCCTGTCCAACAAATTAAGATGAGAATCAGCTAGTGAAGACCAGACAGGGGAACAATACTCAAAACAAGGTAGAATGAAAGAATTAAAACATTCTTCAAAATAGGCTGATCATCGAAAATCCTTCTCAATATGCCATTTTTGTGCAATTCAAGAAGGGACAGGCCTAACGTGTTTCTCAAAAGTTAATTTGTTGTCCAGAATCACACCTAAAATTTGAAGAGCCATACAGAGTTTGAGAAACATTATCAATGCTGAGATCCGATGTTGAGGAGCAGCTCTTCGACTTACAATCATACTATGAGTTTTGTTTGGAGTCGACTTCATGCTCCAAAATTTGTACCATGCACTAATTTTAGCTAGATCTCTATTGAAGGATTAAGCAAACCCCAGATCTACAATCAGAGGATGGAATTGATGCAAAGAGAGTAGCATCATCTGCATATGCAACGAGCTTGTTTTCTAGGTCAAACCACATGTCATGTGTATATAGTAAGAAAAGGAATGGGCCAAGAACACTACCCTATGGAACACCGGATATCACATTCCTATACTCACTATGGTGCCCATCAACAACAACTCTTTGCAACATATTACTTAGGAATTCCGTAATGATGCTAAGAAAAGACCAAAAACTCCCAACTATTTGAGTTTAAGAACATGGGCCTCATGATTAACACAGTTAATGCAGAAAAAATCAAGGCAAATCATACGAACTTCTTGACCACAATCAAGAGTTTTCTGTACAGCATTGGAGATTGTAAGATAGGCATCACATACTCCAACGCCATTGTGAAAGCCAAATTGCGAACTAGGAAACACATGATTTCCTTCTGCAAACCTATTAAGAAGTTTTGCCAAAAGACGTTCAAAAACTTTAGAAAATGTGGGAGTTATGGAAATATGGCGGAAATCAGTTGGACTTGAGCAACCAAAAACGCATTTACATACAGGAGTGACATTACTGTTTCTCTAACAAGTGCTAAAAGCTCCTCTTCTTGCTAACTTGCACAAAATAACATAACTTTGGAGCTACAAAATCTGCAGTCTTTATAAAAAAAAACTATATTATTAATTCTGTTATTATTATAATCATTATTGGTGTTGATATCTCATCGCATATAAATAACCTCACCACTACATATCCAGATAATTACCACTATAGAAATAATTCCCAGCCTTAAGTGAATTCATTACCAATTAAACAGCAGCATTAACATTACTTATCTAATTCATCATCAGTACATAGAAAACTTGTACTATTCAAACCCACGTCTTTAGCATACATGTTTACAAATTCCTTAACATTTGGTGCACAATTCATTAACTTTCTCATATATTATTTGTTACCCCCAAATGCACCATCCACTACGCTACTTTCAGCAACTCATAATCTTCGCATAACCAATTCATTACCCTTTACACACACATACACACACACACACACTCTACAATTAAAGGTATTCAAGGGTGATAGAGATGTGAGCACTCCCCTCCCCCTCAGGTCCCGTTTTGTAAGTATGATTTATAGGACAAGGGAAATGACATTTATTATAATTGGGATGTGGCTAATTAAAAACTATATGAGAGAGAGAGAGAGAGAGAGAGAGAGAGAGAGAGAGAGAGAGAGAGAGAGAGAGAGAGAGAGAGAGAATAAAAATATGCAAATATTTATTGTCAACAACAAACTTCCATAAAGGCACCTGCTAGTAACGGAAATGAAATAAACGTCATTTTCAAAGAGCTAATTTGTTTTACATTAAAAAAAAAAACAAATATATTTGACCAAAAAGGGTAAACGAGCAATCAAAAAAAGAGAACTTTTAATTGAAACCGATGGGTTTCGAAGCCAAAAAAAAAAAAAATCAAATGTCTATAAAAAATAGAATATTAATCAGACCAGTTTGTGTACAAAAATCTAAATTTATGACGAGAAAAAAAAATCATTTTTGAGAACAGGAAATCAAAATTCTATATTTGATTTCAATAAAATAAATATGTTGCTATTATGATCTAAATTTGGAAAAAAAAAAAATATTTGGAACAATAATTAACGTCATTTTGAACTTTATAAAGTAGTACGTTGCTGTTTGGTCCCGATCAATAATAACTGCAGAGATGCATCCGAGAGAAAAGTCTTCGGTTAATAAAGCAAATGCATTATCTCTTGTATTATAATGTTAACTTTACAGAACAAACCCAATCAAAAATATTTTTATGTTATTGGTTATGTTACATCTATTTCTTGAAAAAAAAAAAATCTGGGACACTTCAGAGAAAAAAAAAATCACGGTTTAAAATCACTAACAATCATTTTCAGGTGAGCATTGTGAGACTGTTAAATTTCGTACCAATGTGTCTGCTTTATCACAGAAGGTAGAGATGAACATAATGAAAATCGTGGTATTTGCCTTTATTCTATTTTTACACAAACACTATTACATTATATTATATATCTTCTCAGACACACATATAACGTTTATAACTTGTAATAGTATCACTAAGATAGTCAACCTTTCAAGTACAACTCCTTTGGGAGGTTTCTTCCAGACTAAGAGACTATCTTTAATTTCCAGCAACAAAAGCAGGGGTAGCTCAGATGGTTTCTTGAAAACCGAAGCTCTTTGCCACCAAGAGAATGGCTTGCTCAGGATGTTCCTTGAAGCCGAAGATGGTGTCAAATATGTTCGCCAATAAAAATACGACTCTTAGATAATATTTCTTCCATCCCATTGGTACTTAGAGCATGACCGTATCAAAACTTTCTTTTACAGCAGGGCTCTCAGTTAGGTGCTTAAGAACAAGGATATATCCATTATCTCTAATACTAAAATCAAAGCTCATTCGAGAGTTTTTAGCCAAGCGAAGGCTATGTCTCTTATCCGAGACACAAACAACATGATTCGTTCACTACGATTTTTGCAACCCAAGGCTTGCTCAGATTTTTGTTTCATTCATACAAGGCTTTATCTATTATCATGGTAACAAAAGAAAATTATTTTTCTTTTCTAGTTTCAACCAGACATATACTCTACCCATTATTTCTGGTAATTGTGGCACCTACAAATATTTCCATACCACAGATCTTAATACTGCCTACGGTTCAAGAAGCATGACTTGCCCATACGATTTATTCAAAATCAAGGCATTATTTATTTTCTATAGAACCTAGAAAATAATTTTCTCGGAAAGATGGGTACATGAGCTTCTTCAGAAGAAAATCTAAGTTTATCATCCCTGATACTAAAAGCATATTTGTAAAAACAATGCTCTTTTTACTACCTTCTGAGCCAAGACAAGACAATGGTTTACTCTGAACACTTCCTTCTGATAGTGGGTCTGCTCATCAAGCAACTAGTTTGCGCAGTAGGTTCCATTATCCCAGGAACTAAGAGTACGACTTTGTCACAAGTTTTCTTCCAGACAGTAGTTCTTCCAGATCGTAGTTCTCTTACTTTTTCTTGGCAAAAATAGTATGATTCGCTTTCATTTCTTCGAGATGAACACTTTTTGTCCTCCTATCACTCATACAATACTTGCTCTAGCATTTTCTTCCAAACTATGAGACTTCATTTTCTACAGCCAGTATTCATTATCTTTGTTAGTATGAACATATCTCGTCGGCAATGATTCAACTAGATTTTCGTTTTATAAAACTAATGCTTCCTAAAATTTAATATATTCACTTCTTGACAGATTTATTCAATTCAAAATCATAATCAACATAATTTTTCTGATGTGCATTTTTGTTTATGTATGTCCATGTGTGCTTGTTGTTTTTTAAGTATTCATTGCTTGGTTTCAATGCTCTTTCAAAGGTTAGTATTTATTCATAACGAGAGCTTCGTTTATGCAAACTGGATTACATACCATGTTGCAGTACAGAATAATATTCAATGTAACAATTTATATCAGTTTAAACGCATGTAAGCCAACCCCCCCCCCCCCCCACCACCACTACAACGCCCCACTTGATTCCATCCAATATTTGATTCAACTTCGATGAATCTAAGGAATATTGGTCATATGACTTAACCACGGGGCCCACAAGGCTATTACGCTTTGAGATTAACCTAGGAAAAGTTGCACTATGAAGTAGAACTTGAAATACATTAAACGGCAAGACATATCCGGTATATCTTTCCTTCAAATTCATCTCCACATCTATGGCAGAGTAAACGTTACATTTCCTTTCATCCTGAAAGCAAATGACATTCAAATTTCAAAACTCCTAAATATTTCAATCATCTGTCACATGTGGCCAGGTATCGCAACGCCCTAAGCTATATAAAGTGCCACTTGGCCATCCCCCTTTATAGCCGCTCTGAGTCTATCTCTCCCCTTCTCTTCCTTTATCTCACCCTCTCTAACTAGCCATTAGCTCCAGACGTCATTCTGTAAGTAAGCTCATGTGAATGGTCGTAACTGCAGCCGTCCAATTAAAACGTTTATCCCTCCCTACCAATTTATATTAGCTTTCCATTGTAGTTGCCTTTTACGTCCCATTGGTCTTGTGATTTATTACGCATATGTTTGTTTGTTTGTTTTATAACAGAGTTACTTATTTGTTAGATTCATACCCTGCAGGGCGATAACACTCAAAATCTCTTCCCATATTACATATATTAGATGGTCGCAACTCAGGCGATCCTTAAGTTACCTCAATAGCTTTTTAAAATTCTTAATCAAATTCAAATCCGAAATTTAAAAGCAAACACCACAGGTTTTCGTTTATATGGGTAAAAATTTATGACGAAAGCCACAATTCAGTTTTTCATTCACTCAAATCCATTTTACCGTGTTTGCTTTCGTATCTAAAATTTTAATACAATATTTATATACATTATCTTAAGCTTTTCAAATCCGTAATTTTTACTACAGACAAATATTCATCATAATTCTTTGAAATTCTAGTCTCTCCGTGGTTTAGTCACCAGTTTATTTTTCGTCTTATCAGTGGACGCTCATTATCCCCTCAGCGCTCCCTGTAAACTACTACCCATTTCTGCATTTTTTACAAAGCATATCTTTCTGGCTGTGTAATCTTATCTTTTGTTTACTGCTACCAATCGTAGGGACAAACTAACCCAACATGAACACTTCAGTTCTTACTATTTTGAGTAACCGTACACGAGAGCTATATGTTCTAGGGTCTTGCATTTATTGCGAAAGCAGTTAGGAGTCTTAGAACGCTTACGTAAATCTGTATTTTATGTTTGCACCGATTTAGCGCCAGTAAGCGAGGATGAGTGCTAAAACTGATATGGGTGTTTATTTCTTCGTGTTAATGCATGGATCCATGAGCCAGGACATTTGAATGCGTTTGTAATCTGTAATTGACCTTTGTGAACGATATAATATTGAAGTGCAGAAAGTTTTCGTAAGAGTGATCGCGCATAACTCCCGATAAAGATTAGGTTCGTTGCAAAAACTTTGTTTTATTTGAAGTGAAAAACAAGCTTCTATATTACAAAATAGTCTGAACAACAACCCAATAGAGCAACTGGAAAGAACCAAAGAATACATTTCTGGTTTATATACTATATTTCATATGCAACTTCAAATCAGTTGTCTGTATATATATATATATATATATATATATATATATATATATATATACACATATATATATATATATATATATATATATATATATATATATATATATATATATATATATATATATATATATATATATATATGAATGTATAGATGGATAGAGAGGAGACAATAATGCCCAATACAAAATAGCAGATTTGGAATACACGCCACATTTGAAATTCAATAAAATTTTCAGTAGATTTCTGCGTCAATAAATAAAACATTCAAGAAATTCTGCTGCTGCAAAACCCAGCTGAGCAATCGAGGTTGAAAAAATAGATATATTAATAACTATCAATTGTCACTGTCGAAAAATCTAGAACATTTGTTTGGAAAAATTAAAAAAAAAAACTGATTGGTAAAATTATTTCTTTTTGCGAAAAAAAATTGTAGGAAAAGAAATTAAACATCTAAAAGGTTTATTTCCAAAAAGTAGATGAAAAACTCAGTTAAGCCCGTTGACATTTTACCATAGCAATAATTGATTCATAAGAATGAGGTAGTGAGATGGGGGATTTTAAAAATATAATAGTTCTCACATAAGTCCAAAATTTCACATGAATCATATGAAAAGGAACATTTCATGGCAAATAGTTCAAACATGACAAAAACATATCAGTTGCTACTACGATAGTTTTACATAAATACTTTTGGAATAGTGAATATTGTGATTTAGGCAGCTGTTGATTAAATCAGAATATCAGACTATCTAAACATGAAATCATTGAGCTTAAAATCACAAACACACCCCCTCCCTCCGCCCCCTTTTCACAGTAAAAGAATAAAAACTGTCGGCACAAAAATGAAACTAGGGAAAAATGTTGAAATATTCTAAGGATGTATCACCAGGGGTGCGTCTAAGGAACGTGGAATTTAGGAGAACGGGAATGATGAAAAAATCGAGAGAATCTTGATGGAAATGGGGGGTGCTTTATATAGGAGGGGATATGAAGACGAGAGATTCGGGCGGAAAAGTCATGAAGGAGGGATTGATTGAGAATTTGATGGGTAGGATAAAGGGAAGAAGACGGTAGAGATAGATTTTGAGAGAAAGACTGGTAGAAAGAGAGGTTAGGCGAGTTATATGATGAGAGAATCTGATGTTATGAGAGACTGAAAGAACTATCTAAGACTAAAGGATATGGAAACGTTAAAGTTGAGATGTATCTTGATAGAATAACTGAAACAATTGGAAGCTAAAGTTGACATATATCTTGAGAGAGAATTGAGAGAAATGGAAAAGATAAAGTTCAGATATATCTAGTGAGAAAGGCTGAAAGAAATGGGAAAGCAAAAGTTGAAATATAGCTTGAGAGGAACACTTAGATAAATGAAAAAGCTTTAGTTGAGATATATCATGAGAGAAATGGAAACTTTAAAGTTGAAATATTTCTTGAGAGAGAGATTGGGAGAAATGGAGGATTTTAGGAGAGGGATATGAGAAAGTAAGAAACTAATATTGACGGGAAGAATAAGAAGCGTTGTAATATTGAGTGCAAACAAATTCTCTTTATATTCCTAATTTGTTTTTAATTCCCTGCTATAATCCATTTCATCCATCAGCTTCTAAATGAACCCTATGCCCCAAAAATTATAACTACACTTGATTACACACACACACACACACACACACACACACACACACACACACACACACACATTGTAATTAGCATGTCTGAGTACAAATGAGCTCCATAATATTCATAAGCTGAAAGTGGTTACTCATATTCTTTTAAAATTGCTTAAACGAAGATCACCGTCCTCTTGGGTTGCCAAGCAATGTTGGCAGAAGGTAATAAAACGAACTTAGAAATCTTATTGCATATATGAATAATCATCAACATAAAATGTAAAATAACTATAAACATTTAAAAACGGTCAAACAGGACCAGGATGGATAGAACCACAGACGTCTGATAACCCAAGCAGGAAAACCGAAAATCATGTGACATCCTTGCATTATAAAAACATAACTCTACCAACGATGTCAGGTGGTTATAATCAACGCCTAAAAAATTCTATAACATTCCTGCTCGCCAGAAAAGCAAAAACATTTTTTTTATATGAATAATACAAATGATTCGAACAACCAAATAAAGGGGGCATAGGTGCGAGGAGAGTAAACTTTGTATAGACAGAGAGGGGAGGACCATTATTTAAACTTTTGAGAAAACCCATGTGGTGCATGTAGCGTAATAATGCCCAAAAGCTGGATCATTTCTCACAGTTGCCTTTTAAAGGAAAATTCCAAAAAGAGGTTTTTTACGAGTCCATTCAGAATTGCAATTCCAACCTTTCTACTGTTCGTCTATGGGTGACAACGTTATGAGAAGGGGGCAAAGCTGCTTCCACCAGTGTGCAAACTATCATCTAAGGGTGTTGCAAGTTTCTCTTAAATATGGCATTTAAAATGTGTTTTTTTTTTTTTTTTTTTTTTTTTTTTTTTTAAGGGAAAATATAAAGGCAAAAACTCATCACTTGAGAGTATAATCAAGGATTCTCGTTAAATACGCATGTGTGTATGTATTTATGCATGTATGTATATATATATATATATATATATATATATATATATATATATATATATATATATATATATATATATATATATATATATATATATAATTCATGTAATAAGCCACATTGAGATTTTAATGTTGAATTCCTTCAACCTTGGCTACGAGACAGAAGGAAAATTCTTTATATGATAAATGCTTTTGACAGGGCCAGGATTCGTAGCAATGACTCCGGATACAAACAAATCCAGATGTCAAAAATATAAGATCAGTACGACTGATCTATATACTGTAATCTTGTCGAATTCACTTATTTATGTCCAGACGTGAAATTAACCCATTTCAACTAGAACAGCTTCTTGCTATGTTTGTTTGTAACAGTATGATTATCAAAATCTAATTGTGCATTAACACATCAATGAGTGATGTTCATGTGGATGAAAGAGAAAACTAATATGTATATATATATATATATATATATATATATATATATATATATATATATATATACTGTGTGTATAAACAATGTAGATGTGCATATAGTGTAGATTTATACGAATTATATATATATATATATATATATATATATATATATATATATATATATATATGTGTGTGTGTGTGTGTGTACAGAGGAAATGTATTAATCCTATATCAAGTAAAGGCTCCTGTATAGGAACTGAAGTGCAAATGTTGAATGTGAATGGAAATGAGAGGTTGAAACTTATGAGGCATACTGTTCGTGCAGAAAATATAGTATATGAGGTGTAAAAATTGCTGTTGGCCTGAGGAAATGTAAATGAGGTAAAGTTATAGTAAAATTTAAGCAAGGGTAGAAGGATGCCTCGATATTACTTTGACGGGTTCGGCCCTGTAGAGAGAATCAGACTATGTTTGAAAAATGAGTGTCATTAAGAAGTGATAAATGCAACTAGGGGATAAAGCCCCAGATAGGGTGGGAATGATGGACTGAAATATGCATTAATATAAAAATAACACTGCTGAAAAAAATGAAAAATATATATATGTATAAATAATGTATTCATTAGATTATAGGAACGAAGAATTTTTTATAATACAATATTCATTCGATTATGTATATATATATATATATATATATATATATATATATATATATATATATATATATAAATATATAATATATATATATATATATATATATATATATATATATATATATATATATATGTATGTATATACTGTATATACACTGGTGCGTAAATGTATGATAATGTTTCATCAACATAACGTTCCTTTCAGGTGGTTCATAAATAAGACCGAAAGAAAATATCATTTAAACCAATCCAATTGGCTAAAATAGACCACTTTTGTCCTTTCGTCGAAATTACAAAATACGCTCTGTCCCAAACGCGTATTCCACAGAATACTCCAAATTCCAGGCGACCGTAATCCGAGGGAAACGGCGTAGATTCGCTGAAATACATCCCGGCAAATTACAGTATACGCATTACACTTTTTTTTTTCAAAAGTGTGTGTGAAATCCCATGCGATTCTTATTAAAAGGTTAGTTAATTTTTGCGTTAAATATAGCTGGCGTTCTGTTTCATTACATATATTCCGTAATATTCTGAAATAAAAATGGGAAATAGAGAAAAGCGTGTTAAGTTTCGAGCATAAAAATTCGTTTTAAAACATTTCCTGTTTTGCTTTAGGTAAATTGGTGGAATATATTAACACAATTTTTGTTCAACATAAACCCTTTCTTATATATTATTACAGTTTTAGAGAATATCAACTTTACATTTAGTTAAGAGCATTATGCACATTTTTATCTGCAAGGAAAATCAACAATTTTGTTTGTACTGTATATTCGAGATCAGAAAGGTAAAAATAATGGAACATTCTTGGGCCTTTGTTGTTAGGTGATAACATTGAAACTTGATGAAAGAATTAAATAACTATATTTCTGAGCGCTTTATTCATTAATTTTAGTAAAAAAGTAATTCTTTGAAATAATCTTTTAAATTTTAAAACCATAAAAACTGGGAATACAGAATTTTATGGATATTTTATCAGAATATTTACTATACATCTGTTCTCTAAGTAATCTTAAAAGTTTATCACTTATAAAGAATAACCTATGTCCATATTTCTCTTAGGCCGTTGAATGGTGATTAATTTCGTGAAATCATATTTTTCAATTGAAAAATCTTAATCTTATAACGAAGTACTGTAATGTTTTTTCTTTCTTTCTTTCTTTTAGAATGTTTGCCGTATTTGCAGTTACCTATATATTTTTTTTAATAAAATTTTGACGGGATATTGCATTAAATTATACAAGGAATCAGGTGAACATACGAAGTTAGAGAAAAATGATAAAGGTTTCATATAAATATTGCAAATAGCCCAGTTAATGGATAAACTGTATTTGAATTAAAGATATATGAAATCGTATATAATAGGAAAAGATAGTCATGGTTTGGTCGCCATGCATTGAACATTACTGTTAAATCTAACCAACGATGAAATTTTCATGTTGACCTTTTCTCTTCAAAGATATCTCAACCATCTGTTGGAGAATTTTAGTTCCAACAATTATATGATAACTGCCTCCGATTTTGGTAAACAATAGATTGAACTTTGATAGAAATTTTGGTAGAATTTCGACTCCCAAACTTATAAATTCAACGAATTCTGAACCGAAAGACATTGCATTTAAACATATTGTATATATTGCTCCCTGCCAACACATGCTCTCGTATACGATGCTATTTGTTAGAATTCGAGACTTGGGTCGATTTTATATATATTTCATACAATTGATATTTTATGGTAAAATTTTCATTGTTGATTTTTAAGCTTTTTTTTTTTATTTATACTTGCTTGGAAAAAAAAATATAATTTTATAGAATTTACTTCTATTTTTTCAGTCATATATCTTTTATCGTAATCTTGAAGGCATATTACTTGTAAGGGTTAACCTACATCCATATTTTTCTTAGGGTTCATAAATTTTCTTAGGACGCTCAATACCAATTCACTGTAAAGAATCATATTTCTCAGAATGTTTACTGTATTGTCAGTTACCTATATTTTTTCCCGGAAAATTTTCTATTTTGAAAAATTCAGTTATTATTTTATAACATATTTCAAGTAAATAAATAACCTTACCTGCATGAATTGATACCTATCCCCAAGATAGTTTGCTTTATTTTCAAGATTTGCGTTTTACTAAATCTAAGTTGATTAGCCTTATTTCAATGTTCCACGTCTCCTATCCACCTCAACATAAGAAAATTTTCTTTCGTGCAAGAGTCCGCGCACAAGACGACCTCCTCAATCACATCCAACTCACAAAATTGTATCATCGTTTCAATTGAATTTAAAAAATAACCGGATATTGTATAAATCACTGTAAATGAAGCGAAGAAAAATAAATTAAAACTTTATTGTAGCTATTAACAGAGTAGAGACGGAAAGTAATGACTTTAAATAAATCCGCATTTGATGGCTGGCTTAGAGTAAAGAGACCGTTCCAGCAAAAGACTGGCTTAAGCTAAACGAACCGTAAAAATATTTTTGTGAACTTCTCGAAGACATTGAGAATGAACTTTTCGATACCAGGATTGTTATCTCTTTATATCAACGCAAACAGATATACTCAAGAAGGAATAGAATTGAACCTTGATTAAACACTCAATGGTGACCATAATTGTTGCGACATCTTATTTTGGGTATTTTTTTTCTTTTCCGTTTTTTTACTCTATTGCTGCCTAAACCAATGGTCCTGCTAGCATACTGTAGAGCCAAAACTAGCAGGTAAAATATCTGGAAATAATAAAATGAAGAGAAATGTGTTTTTTTTTCTCAAACTAATTAATTAAAAGGAAATTATTTCTTAAACAAATTCAGAAGCTTGATAGCAAACTGTAAGATATACAATAGAGTAATACAGAGAGTTATCAGGCATTTTGTTTCTCTTCTGTTGATAATACTAACGAAATGTGGTAGCGTATAGAATATGTGTGAATTATATTCTAACCTCTAACTTGTAGTTCTATTTCACTTGTAGGTGATTAGAACTACCCGAACAATTTCATAAAAATAATCTTAATACCATAAAAAAAGATATATTTTATAAATACATGAAATCACACACAGGATGAAACACTCACAACAGTGTGTAATGAAGGATCTGCAATATAGTATAACGACATTGAAAAAAATAACAATAATATTCCTCTAAAAACGACCATGTCACGTAAGCCCCTCTTGAAACCCCTTTCCCAGCCAGCTGATCATGCTCTTTGCTGGTGAATAAGTTTAAATGTCCTGGAGTAGGACATTGAAAACAACGACAGTGCCAGATGTTTTATTCTGAATTCAAAAGCTCTCAAATGTGCAGTTGATGGTTAATTACATCCTCGATCGAGAGAACACGTATACCTTTTGTCAAGGTATAAAAGAAACAACTTACTTTCAAGATGCAAATGTTCTATTTACATTTGGGGTCATACCCTCGCTTTGCATCAACGTTCAAAATATGTTCACGAGTTCGCAAAGTTTCTTGTCCTGAGTTATATGCAAACAAATAGCATTTCCGATATACCACACGCCTAGATCAATGAAGTCCATTTAAATGTATTTCGGATCCAGTTTTCTTATTTGGGGTAAGACTTTTGTCGCTTAACAAATGCAAGATTAAACATGCATTTGCCTTGAAACAGCACCGACAAAAGATCAAGTCCAAAAACAAAATAACACTAGGAAACGAAAGATGGGTATTTCTATCCAAAACTAAAGATGGGATACTGGTCGAAATAATCATAATGAAACCATATACTGTAAAAAAAACAATATAAATATGAAATGGTTCATTCCTCTGAAAATACACACATTTTTCAGGGAAGCCTTAAATCCCTTTTTGAAGTATTTGTTATAATACAGACACGATACAGAAACAAGAGACTGAAATGCGGAAAATTAAATCATTTATGTATTCAAGTTCTATAGAAGAGGATTTGTTACAAATACTCTCAAACTAACATTGTGTCAGAACATGTTTTGTTCATGTTAAATTTACTAGCACGAGAATATGCTTGAGAAAGAAAGATTCAATGTAGACAGCATTAACCATAATTAGCATAATTGACATACGTTGACTGGATCTATCGCACACCGGTTATTGTTTTCTATTTCCAATGAATATATGGCAATGAAAAACATAGTAGGAACCATAAATATTAAATAAAATACCACATCATCCTTATCAAGTAAATATTTATCACCGTAAAGACATAAATCAATCTAAACCATTACTCAGGAAACGCAAATGTCGTAATTCATCTTCAGAAGAGGCGAATTTTTTTGCTTTATAACACATTAAAGAAAATACATCCAAACACACACACACACACACACACACACATGTATATATATATATATATATATATATATATATATATATATATATATATATATATATATATATATATATATATATAATATATATATGTGTGTGTATATATAAATAAATATATATATATATATATATATATATATATATATATATATATATATTATATATATATGTGTGTATATATAAACAAATTATATATATATATATATATATATATATATATATATATATATATTATATATGTGTATATATAAATAAATGAATATATATATATATATATATATATATATATATATATATATGTATATATATATATATATATACATATATATATATATATATATATATATATATATATATATGTATATATATGTACATATAAATATATATATATATATATATATATATGTATATATATATATATATATATATATATATGTACATATATATATATATATATATATGTATATACTGTATATATATATATATATATATATATATATATATATATATATATATGTATATATATATTTATATATATATAAATAAATAAATATATATATATATATATATATATATATATATATATATATATATATATATATATATATATATATATATATATAGTCTGAAACTCGGGCATCATTTTCAACATTTATTAGACACCGAAGAAATGTGTGCTACGAATCAACGCTATATCTTCAATGAGTTTACGAGAATGACCTTTTGAAAAAAAAAAAAAAAAAAAAAAACTATTTCCTTTTTAAAGTCACTTATGAAAACGTATTAAATGTTGCTTCACACCATTGAAAATTAAGGAAAAACAGTTATATGATAAAGTGTATGTGAATTCTTATATAACAGACATTTATAATAGAGAATTAGATTTTATAGGTGAATATACATTAATTATCTTGCGTATTTAAATTTCGACTTCCTTGTATCCCCTAAGGAAATTTCTTCCAGAATTCTCTAAAACTAATTATGTCTTAAAGTCAAGAAACACTATTTTTTTTAATAAATAGTTTATGTACAGATTACCTTCATCACTTCAACTCAATCTAAAAAAAATTTTGTAATTAAAGAAAAATTTTCTACGGAGATATTCATGTAAACATTAATTATATTAGTTTACTTTCATTTTTCAATGAAGATTTCTTTGTTTAATAACTAACGAAGGTAAGGGGGATGGAGGGCCTTTACTAACTCTTACTAGGACACCGAAAGACTGCACTCAGATGATGTCTTCAATCTACAATCATGGATTTTGCTGACGATGTTTGCACCTCTGAGAATTCTGGTGTGATACGAATAAACGCTATATCTTCAATGAGTTTACAAGACTGCCCTTTGGATTTGAAAAAATAATAATAAAAGAAATATTCCTTTTAAAGTCACCTATGAAAACGTATAAAATGTTGCTTCCCACCATTGAAAATTAAGGAAAAACAATTATACAATAAAGAGTATGTAAATTCTTATATAGCACAGATATTGGATTTTATAAGTGAATATGCATACATCAATTTTTGTATTTCAATGTCGACTTCCTTGTTTCCCCAAAGGAAATTTCTTCCACAATTCTCTGAAACTAATTATGTTACAGTAAAATGTCTTAAAATTCACCAATACTAATTCTTTTAAAGAATAGTTTATGTAAAGATTAGCTTCATCATTTGAACTCTTTATCTAAACTAAAATTTTGTAATTGAAGAAAAATTCGCTACGGAGATATTTATAAAATACGTAAATATTAATCATATAATTTTACTTTTGTTTTTAAATGAAACTTTCTTTTTTCAATAACTAACGAGGGTAACGAGGATGGAGGGCCTTTACTAGATCTTTACCTAATGTACGAACCTATAAATGACATCATTTCAAATCTTTTTTCTACAATACATAAACCAATAAATGTGAAGCTACCAAACCTTAAAGAAAAGTGTAAATTATTTGAACACATTGGAAATGTCAACCAATCCTTTAATTACAAGGCTATCCACTTAAAATCATTCCTTTTTTAATCCATATACCAATAACTGGGAAGCTACCAAACCATCCGAAAAAAGGTATATCAATAAACACTTCCTAACTCTTTCAAGAAATCGAATCTTTGAAAAACGTAGAGATCAAGCAACGCTTTAATTACAACGTCATCTCCTCAGAGGTGAGAAGGTTTCTATTCACTGGCCTTCTTTGAAGTCGCCGAAAACGGATTAATCAAGATCCAAGCGTTTAGCCCAACAGCTGCGATCCAATTTTTACGTTATGGAGGAGTGTTCTTCAATCACGTATTTGTTTCATTTTATCTTTTATATATCGTATTTTTTAACCTACGCCATGGAGGCTTACTTAATATCACATCTTTTTCATTGACATTGTATATCATAGTTTCAAGAATATTTTATCCTATACTACAAATATTGTATATTTCACATAAATACAAATGTTTGAGGGGTTAATCTGGAAAGGCTTTTTCCAACATTATTTCATGGTAAGGTTGGTGCTATATTATATATCAGATTTGTCAGGAACATATTCCATACTATTTGTATGTGTGCTAAAAGCCTGCTCGCATATTTATATTTCATAACGTTTCGTGCATAATTTTTCACGAACGTTTTTTATTTTCCTTTGATATTACTGTTTTTAACCATTGAAACCATGAGTACTGTAATTAAAAGTGATTTCCCATCACACTTCTCAGAGCTTTTTGTTGTCTGAATTATTTCATTCGCCTCTAATTCCTCTATTGGAACGTACAGACAAAATAATACACACATACACATTCTTTAATTGGTGTGAAATATTAAAATGATAAATATATTTTTAATGATAAAGTTTAATGGATCTTAAGTATCAACAATGTCTCCTTAAAACTGACATATATTAAAATAATAATTCATTCAATTGTCTTTGAATAAGTATTAAGTATGTAAGATTATATTACACTTTAACAAAAAAAAAAAAAAAAAAAAAGATCGTTTGTCCAAGCGTGACCCTGTTGAAGATGGTTGGTGTTTATAGATTGTACAGAAACTTGAGAAGTTAAATGATGTTATCTTTAGTAGAACATTGGTTTTACGACTCAACATGCTCATTACGACTAATGAATAATGTCTAATTAACAGTTAGAAAAAGGTCGAAGTTCACATAAATTCCAGCGTATACATTCAACTTGATGTAGATGTATCAATGTGACATAACTATTATCAAGAACTATTACCACACCGCTAATGTAAATTACCCATTAGTACATTTGTTTTAATCAGCGCGACACTGATAATAATAAAAATATCTAAAACAACAACAACAACAACAACAACAACAACAACAATAATAATAATAATAATAATAATAATAATATAAAAATAATATAAATAATAATAATGAGGGAGAATAAAAACCGATAACCTGCGTAATTTGAATAATTATTTTAGATAATGAGATTCTAGTAAAACTGTAAAATATCTATAAATATGTTAACCGCTGAGAAAGAAGTGAATAAATTCCCGACAAAAAGGATAAAAACAAACACGACCATTAAACGAATAAACAGGGAATTTTATGGCAAATATCAATTGGAAATTGCATGAATTTCAAAATTAGATAAAGATTTTCGTAGCTACAACAACATATAAAAGCGCAACATTAAAATTCAAAACGAAAATAAACCAATACAAAGGTAATGGGTTTTCCAGATGAGCATAAATCAAAGAGCGTAATTAAATAAACCTTGTAATAGCAGAGCCATTAGTAAATCGTCAAAATATTACTAATTTATTCATCATCAAAAATGGTGTATGAATTTCAGCCCTCAACACTAAGAAACAAATTTTATATTAACAACCCAACGTTCGTCTTGTTTCATGATTTCAACTGTTGTATTTTTCATTTGTTTGTGGTTATTATACAATTCGTTTTACAGTTCCACTAACATAAGACCATAAATAACAAAAGAATGCATTCGTAGATCCTACCAGCTGAGCAATAAAATCTTCAAACAAAAATATTATGAGAGAGAGAGAGAGAGAGAGAGAGAGAGAGAGAGAGAGAGAGAGAGAGAGAGAGAGAGAGAGAGAGAGAGAGTTTCTTTCAGAAACTATGCAAAAACGAATTTTATAAAACATTTATTACTGAAATATCATGGCAGTGACAGTAATGTTGACATTACTTATTTCCATGTAAAAAGCAATACTCTGTGGGAAATGAGGAGAAATACTGTGGTTGGAAGATTTAATCATAAATAGAAAATGTTCATTTTTAGAATTTAGCGACCAAATATCAGCGGTGAAAAAAAAAAAACGAAAGTTAATAGGAAAATATTAGCCTAAAAAATATTAGTGCAAGATACAGTATCCATAAATTATGCAACATGAGAAGCAATTTCTCTCTCTCTCTCTCTCTCTCTCTCTCTCTCTCTCTCTCTCTCTCTCTCTCTCTCTCTCTCTCTCTCTCTCTCTCTCTCTCTCTCATATCGTGTACAATTTCATACGATTTTCGTAAACAATACATTAAGGGTCACATGAATCTTTTCTTTTCAGAATTCAATAACCATGAATAAGAATTCCCCCCCCCCCACCTCACCCACAACCACACCCCGTATCCGATTCAGACGCCCCTATCTTCAGGTATTAGTATAAAGCTTCTATGCAGGCGCTGAAATTATCAATAATCATTCCATCATATTCAAAACCCCGCCAATAATTTCAAAATTTAAAAATTCTCCATAAATCTTCTCCATTTAGCAAAGCAAGATGATTGAGAAAGTTGAAAGATATACAGAGTAGCAGTACAAGATAATCAATAAATGAGGAGTGTTGAAATTTCATTCAGGTAAACTAAAAAGTTTTAAATTACACTCAACTTTTAGCAGATACAAAACCAATTGTAAATATACTGATCATGTTGCAAACACTAACAGATTGTAAGTACAGAATACCAAAAGAGTGGCAGCAGACACCAACCAGATCTTGAGCACCATGTCCATGTTAATGGCACTGAAAATATTCTAGGTACAATAAAACTTTTATTCCGAATATCCAAAATTGAGAAATCCACCAGCAACATTTTGTCGGGATACCACGATGTCATGTTCCCCAGCAACCGAGATCTCTCATCCCGTCACGGCTAATCTGAGGAATGGTCTTTCTGGCATGTGATACATGCTGATGTTATATATATGTATATATACACACATCATATATATATAGATAGATAGATAGATAGATAGATAGATAGATAGATAGATAGATAGATATATATATATATATATATATATATATATATATATATATATATATATATATATATATATACTTGTGTATGGGCGTGTATTTCCAGAATGATCCTTACATATTTTCTAATTATGTCTTTCCTCTTTCCTCTAGCAAAAGAGCTTCTTTTAAGGAACATTGCTTTAAAAAAAAATAAAGAAATTTTAGGATTGCATAATGTGCATACTTGCATAATAACAAAATCTAACTCAGATGTTCCCCTAAACTCTAAATGAAATAAGACACGTGAATCCAGAATCCATACCGAATATAAACCGTAATAAGGGCTCAATCAAAAGTGACCCATCAAGCAATGTTCAAGATAAAAACACAAAATTTAAATAAAAACATGACAGAAACGAAATCATTAGTCATCGTGAACATGGCGTCACCGAAGACCGTATACAATAAATTTCAACATGCACATGTAACATAAGATATAAGTAGATTTTCTAAACATGTTATTAAATCACAGTGACTGGAGGTAACCATTAAGGGGTAATTACCTGGAAAGCACATTCAAGCCACAAAGGAACACAAGTAAATGTAATACAGTATTCTGCTTCAAGAAAAATGACCCGATAATCAATAGCCCTGTTTCAAGGAACGAGGGAAACAGGTAATTTCAGTTATTCGTTACATTAATCATCTTTTAAATGACCTAGTGGTCTTTCATACTTAAAAATATCTTATCTAAATCTACTGCATTTTGATAAAAACACTAATACTTCTAAAAGTGACAAAATTCCTCTACCTCTCATTAAATACGAGAGAGAGAGAGAGAGAGAGGAGAGAGAGAGAGAGAGAGAGAGAGAGAGAGAGAGAGAGAGAGAGAGAGAGAGTTTAAATGACCGAGTGGTCTTTCATACTTAAAAACATCTTATTTTAATCCACAGCATTTAGATAAAAACACTAATACTTCTAAAAATGACAAAATTCTTCTCCCTCTCATTAAATATGAGAGAGAGAGAGAGAGAGAGAGAGAGAGAGAGAGAGAGAGAGAGAGAGAGAGAGAGAGAGAGAGAGAGAGAGAGAGAATGTATAAATAAAAAGGTCTGCTCTTTTTCGACGATCAGTCCAATATCACCCATAACAATTTTTTTTAATAATTTGACATTCACAAAAATCTAAAAACAAAACTGAATTATTGTTATTAACCAAACCCAGTAACAAAATATAGACAAATTACCCTTTATAGTGTCAGGAAATGGGGAAATGATGAGAATATTGCTTGCACAAAGCGACAGTCAAGAACTCAATACTCAAAAGATAAAACAAAAGGACAGGTAACCCGTTTCCATTACCTGAGAGATATGATTCCACAAATTGGTAATAGCTGGAATAAAACTTCTTAAATACTGTGTAGTATTGAGCTTCATGGTGGGGAAAGCCTGATTATTAGAATTAACTGCATCCATAGTATTACTTCAAGATTTTAATGTAAAAGATAGTCAGAATTATAAACAAACCTTTATGCAACTTGCATAATGAACTAACTGAACGACGGTGACAGATTAATATCTAGATCAGGATTAAGAAATTTAATAGACCATAAGTTCCTGTCCATCAAAGTATGATGAAAATAAGCAGCTGAAGACCAGACAGGAGAACAATACTCAAAACGAGGAAGAATGAAAGAATTAAAAAACTTCAGAACAGACTGATCACCGAAAATCTTTCTCAATATGCCAATTTTTTTCGTATTTCAAAAGGAGACAGACATAATATGTTTCTCAAAAGTAAAATTGATGTAAAGAATCACAACTAAAATTTTAAGTGTCATACAGAGTTTAAGAAATATTACCAATGCTGATATCCGGATGTTGAGGAACAAATGTACTCCCCCTACTTACAATCATACATTGAGTTTTATTTGGATTCAGCTTCATGCCCCATAATTTGCACCAAGCACTAAATATTAAGGGATTCAGCAAATCCCAGATCAACATTCAAGAGATGGAACTGATGCAAAGAGAGTAGCATCATCTGCATATGCAACGAGGTAGTTTTTTAGGTCAATCCACGTTGTGTGTTATATAGCATGAAAATTAATGGGCCAAGACCACTGCCCTGAGGAATACCAGATATCACATTCCCATAGTCACTATGATGCCCATCAACAACAACTCTTTGCAACCTATTACTTAGAAATTCAGTAATGATGCTAACTGTTTGAGTTTGAAAACAAGGGCGTCATAAATATATGGTTAAAGACAGCACTAAAATCAAGGTCAATCATACGATCTTCCTGACCACAATCAAGAGATTTCTGTATAGTATTGGAGATCGTAAGAAGGGCATCACATATATACTCCAAGGAGTTTACGAAAGATAAATTGCAAACTAGGGAACAGATGATTGCCTTCTGCAAACCTATTAAAACGTTTTTCCAAAAGACATTCATTAACTTTAGATAACATAGGAATTATGGAAATTGGGCGGTAATCAGTAGTACTTCAGCTACTATAAACACTTTTACATATTGGAGTAACATTACCAATTCTCCAAAATGTGCTAAAAGCTCCTCTTCTTGCTAACTTGCACAAAATAACTGATAACTTTGGAGCTAAGAAATCTGTAGTCTTTATAAAATACAAAGAAAAATACATTATCATTATCATTATCATTATCAATCATTTTCATTAATCATTAATCATTAATCATTAATCATTAATCATTAATCATTATCATTATCATTATTATTATTATTATTATTATTATTATTATTATCATCCTTCGTATTGATATCTCATCACGTAACAATTACCCCACCACTACATATCCAAATTATTACCACTATATAAAGAATTAACTGCCTTTTAGTCAATTTATTTTTATCATTATTATTATTAATGGCTAAGCTACAACCCTAGTTGGAAAGGAAAGGATGCTATAAGCCCAGGGGCTCCAACAGGGAAAATAGCCCAGTGAGAAAAGGAAACGGGGAAAAATAAAATTTCTAAAGAAGAGTAACATTAAAATAAATATAAACTATGAAAACTTTAAAAAAAAGAGGGAGAGAAACAAGACAGAACATCGTGCCCAGGTGTACCCTTAAGCAAAAGAACTCTAACCCAAGACAGTGGAAGACCATGGTACAGAAGCTATGGCACTATCCAAGACTAGAGAACAATGGTTTGATTGTGGAGTGTCCTTCTCCCAGAAAAGCTGCTGATCATAGCTAAAGAGTCTCTTCTACCCTTAACATGAGGAAAAGTTGCCACTAAACAATTACAGAGCAGTAACCCCTTGCGTGAAGAAGAATTGTTTGGTAATCTCAGTGTTGTCAGGTGTATGAGGACAGAGGAGAAAGAGGAGAATAAGTAAAGAATAGGTCAGACTATTCGATGTGTGGGTAGGCAAGAGAAAATGAACCATAACCAGAGTGAAGAATCCAGTGTAGTAATGCATGGCTTGTCAAAAGACCTCATAACTCTCTGGCGGTAGTATCTCAACAGGTGGCTGGTTCCCTGGCCAAACTACTACCTACTACCTCATTACCATTTAAACAGCAGTATTAACGTTACTTGACTAATTCATTACCAGCACATAGAAAACTCTTTGCTACTCAAACCCACATCTTTAACACACGATCACAAATCCCTAAACATTTGGTGCATAATTCATTACCTTTGGCATATATTATTCACTACCTTCAAATGCACCGTCCACTGCACTTTACTTTCACCAACTCATAATCTTCCCATAATCAATTCATTACCGTTTACACACACACACACACACTCCAAAAAGTAAATGTATTCACGGGTGATGGAGATCTGAGCACTCCACTCAGGTCCCGTTTTCCAGGTATGATTTAAAGGACAAAGGAAATGAAATCTATTATAATTGAGATGCGGCTAATTAAAAAACTATATATGAGAGAGAGAGAGAGAGAGAGAGAGAGGAGAGAGAGAGAGAGAGAGAGAGAGAGAGAGAGAGAGAGAGAGAGAGAGAGAGAGAGAATATGCAAATATTTATCGTCAACTTCCATAAAGACCCCTGCTAGTAAGAAAAATGAAATAAATAACGTCATTTTCAAAGAGAGAGTTTGTTTTTTTATTCATAAAAGCAAAAATATTAGAAAAAAAAGTTAACGAACAACTAAAAATAAAACTTTTAATTGCAATTGATGAGTTTCATAGCGAAAAGAGAAAATACTCGAATACCTGAAAAAAAAAAATAATATTTATTAGGCCAGTTGTTGTAGAAATATCAAAATTTATTACCAGAAAAAATTTCATATGAGAACAGGAAATCAATATTTTATATTGGATTTTAATGAAACAAAGATGTTGCAATTATAATCTAATTTAAGAAAAAAAAATTGTGTGTTTTGAACTGAATTATTAATATCGTTTTATACTTCATAAAAGTAGTAAGTTGCTGTTTAGTCCCTATCAATATTAACTGCAGAAATGCATCCGAGAGCAAAGTCTTCGGTTAATAAACAAATGCATAATCTCTTGTATTAGAATGTTAACTTTACAGAGCAAACACAATTAAAAGGAAAAAATATTGGTTATGTTACATTCATTTCTTGACATAAAATCAAGGATAATTTAAAAAACAAAATCAACCAAGAGTATATATATATATATATATTATATATATATATATATATATATATATATATATATATATATATATATACTGTATATATATATATATATATATATATATATATATATATATATATATATATATATATAATATATATATATATATAAAGAAAAAAAAAACATTCACGGTTTAAAACCACTGACAATCATTTTTAGGTGAGAATTGCTAGACAGTGGTAAATTTCGTAACAATGTGTCTGCTTTATCAGAGAAGGTAGAGATGAAAATAATGGAAATCATGGTATCTTCCTTTATTCTATTTTTACACAAACATTATTACATTATATATATCTTCTCAGACACACATATAACGTTTATAACTTATATCATCACTAAGACAGTCAACCTTTCAAACACAACTCCCGTGGGAGGCTTTTTCCAGAAACCTCTAGCAACAAAAGTAGGGGTAGCTCAGATGATTACTTGAAAACCGAAGCTTTGTCGAATATCTTTGCCACCAAGAGAATGGCTTGCTCAGGATGTTCCTTGAAGCCGAAGATTGTGCCCAATATGTTCGCCAATAAAAATACGACTCTTCGATGATATTTCTTCCATCCTATTGGTACTTAGAGCATGACCATATCAAAACATTCTTTTACAGCGGGACTCTGTTAGATGCTTCTTCCAGGACAAGGATACATCCATTATCTCTAGTACTAAAAGCAAAGCTCATTCTGGAGTTTTAACCCAGACGAAGGCCGTGTCTCTTACCCGAGACACCTACAATATGATTTGTTCGCTATGTTTTCTGCAACCCAAGGTTTGCTCAGAGTTTTGTTTCATTCATACGAGGCTTTATCTATTATCATGCTCACAAAAAGACTGAGGTTTTTTTTTCTAGTTTCATCTAGACATATACTCTACCCATTATTTCTGGTAATTGTGGCTATCTCCAAATATTTCCAAACCACAGATCTGTATATTGCCTATGGTTTACGAAGCATGACTTGCTCATATGATTTATTCGAAATCAAGGCAATATTTATTTTCTATAGAACCTAGAAAATCTTTTTCTCGTAAAGATGGGTACATGAGCTTCTTCAGGAGCAAATGTAAGTTTACTATCCCTGATACTAAAAGCATATTTGTAAAACAAGGCTATGTTTACTACCTTCTGAACCAAGACAAGACAATGGTTTACTCTGAACACTTCCTTCTGATAGTGGGTATGCTTATCAAGCAACTATTTCGCAGAGTAGGTTCCATTATCTCAGGAACTAAGAGTACGGTTTTGTCAGAAGTTTTCTTCCAGACCGTAGTTCTCTTACCTTTTATTGGCAAAAACAATATGATTCGCCCTCATTTCTTTCAGATGAACACTGTTTGTCCTCCTATTACTCATGCAATACTTGCTCTAGCATTTTCTTCCAAACTATGAGATTTCATTTTCTACAGCCAACCATTATTCATTATCTTTGTTACAATGAATATATCTCGTCGACAGATTCAACTGGAATTTCCTTTTATAAAAGTAATACTTCCTAAAACTCGAGAATATATTCACATCTTGACAGATTTATGCAATTCGAAATCATAATCAATTCAACATTCTTAACTTTTCTTACATACATTATTGTTTATATATGTCCATATGTGCTTGTTGATTTTTCAGTATTCATTGCTTGGTTTCAATGCTTTTTTAAAGTTTAATATTTATTCATAACGAGAGCATCGTTTATGCAAACTGGATTACATACCATGTTGCAGTACAGTATAATACTCGATGTATCAATTTATGTAAGCTTGAACGCATGTAAGCCGCCTGCTTCCCGCCCCTCAGTTGAGTCTATATAGTATTTTATTTCATTTTACTTGACCTAAGGGATCTTGGTCATATTGCCCACATCAAGGCTCGCAAGGCTATTACGCTTTGAGCTTGATCTTAGGAAAAGTTGCACTATGAAGTAGAACTTGAAATACATCTAACGGCAAAACATATCCCGTAAATCTTTCCTTCATATTCATCTCCACATATATGGTAGAGTTAACGTTACATTTCCTTTCATCCTGAAAGCCAATTAAAATATTAAAACTCCTAAATATTTCAATCATGTCTCACATGTGGTCACGTATCGCAACGCCCCAAGCTACATAAAGTGCCACTTGCCCATCCCCCTTTATAGCCGCTCTGAGTCTATCTCTCCCCTTCTCTTCCTTTATCTTACCCTCTCTAAATAGCCATTAGCTCCAGACGTCATTCTGTTAGTAAGCTCATGTGAATGGTCGTAACTGCAGCCGTCCAATTAAAACGTTTATCCCTCCCTACCAATTTATATTAGCTTTCCATTGTAGTTCCCTTTTACGTCCCATTGGTCTTGTGATTTATCACGCATATGTTTATTTGTTTGTTTGTTTTCTAACAGAGTTACTTACTTGTTAGAACTCATACCCTGCATGGCAAGAACACTCAAAATCTCTTCCTACATTACATAGAACTCCGGCGGTCCTTAAGCTACCTCAATAGTTTTTTTAAATTTTAAATTAAATTCAAATCCAAAATCTAAAAGCAAACAACACAGGTTTTCGTTTATAGGGGTAAAAATTTATGACGATATCCTCAAATCAATTTTACCGTGTTTGATTTCGTATCAAAATTCTAATACATTTTTTCTATATAATTTTCTTTTAGACTTTTGAAATCCGTAATTTCTATTAGACAAACATTCATCATAATTCTTTGAAATTCTAGTCTCTCCGTGGTTTAGTCAACAGTTTAGTTTTCGTCTTTAATCAGCGGACGCTTATTATCCCCTCAGCGCTCCCTTTACCCTATTACCCATTTCTGCATTTCTTACAAAGCATATCTTTCTGGCTGTGTAATCTTAACTTTTGTTTATAGATACCAATCGTAGGGACAAACTGCCTTTACATGAACAATATAGTTCTTACTATTTTGAGTAAACTTATACGAGAGCTTTAAGTTCTAGGGTCATGTATTTATTGCGAACGCAGTTGAGTGAGTCTGAGAACGCTTACGTATATCTGTACTTTATGTTTGCAGCGATTTAGCGTCAGTAAGCGAGGATGAGTGCTAAAACTGATATGGGTGTTTATTTCTTGTGTTGACGCGTAAGCCAGGAAATTTGTAATTGACCTTTGTGAACGATATAATATTGAAGTGCAGTAAGTTTTCGTAAGAGTGAGCGCGCATAATTCCTAATAACGATTAAATTTGTTGCAAGAACTTTGTTTTATTTCCACTGAAAAAAAAAAAAAGGCTTCAAGATTACCGTATAAGCTGATCCAGAATCCAATAGAGCAACTGGAAAGAACCAAAGAATACATTTCTGGTTGAAGATATTCCATATGCAAGTCCCAATCGATTGTATGCATATATATATATATATATATATATATATATATATATATATATATATATATATATATATATATATATATACATATACTGTATATAGATGGATATAAAGATAGGAGACAACAGTGCCCAGAAAATACAATACAAAATAGCATATTTGGAATGCAGGTCACACTTTAAATGTAATAGAATTTCCATAAGATCTCTGCGTCAATAAAATAAAACATTCAAAAAATTCTGGAGCTGCAAAACCCAGCTGAGCAATCGAGGTTAAAATAAATTGTCACTATAGAAAAGTCTAGAACATTTGTTTGGAAAAATGAAATAAAATTTGATTGGTAAAATTATTTCTTTTTAAGAAATATCTGTAGGAAAAGAAATTAAATAATTATTTAAAATGTTCATATTTAAAAAGTAGATAAAAAATCAGTTGAGCGCGTTGACATTTACCCATAGTAGTAATTTAATTTAGGAAGTCTGTAATTGATTCATATGTATAAAGTAATAAGAGGGGAAGGTTAAAAACTTAAT
>NC_090741.1:74748200-74843200 GCF_036898095.1 Palaemon carinicauda | reverse complement strand
GAGTTAGAATAACAATATTTGTATAACTTTTTAATTAAAAATAAACACTACGCTCCAATAAACATTCATATCAATATGCTGGAAAAGTAAAAGAGAGAGAGAGAGAGAGAGAGAGAGAGAGAGAGAGAGAGAGAGAGAGAGAGAGAGAGAGAGAGAGAGAGTTTCTAATATTACTACTAATCGATGGCGTAAATAAGAACAATCTAATTTTTTACAGTAATGGGAACATATTCTTTTCAACCTAAATATTGGTGAAATCAAACCGCCTTTCTTTATAAAAAACCGAATGCACAAGCAAACTAACTAACTTATACACAAATGTGTTAATTATTAATATGTTCCATGCACAAACCGTTATACAATCACGACGGGCAGAAAACTTAATACTCAAAAGATAAAATAAATAGGAAGTTAAACTTTCGTTACCTTCCGAGAGAGATATGATGACCTTCAGAGACGAATATTCCTGTTGTTCTAATGCTTGATTTAGAAAAGCATTGAAACCTTTTGTAGGATCCTTAGAATATGTTCATCTGGAAAACAAAATACAAAGAACTTAGTAAGAAAATATGTTGGACGAAGTTTTTATGCATAAATTATCTTATAAAAGTCATAAAGAGAGTTGTATACACAATTTATATACACACATATATATACATATACATATATATATATATATATATATATATATATATATATACAGTATATATATATATATATACATATATATATATATATATACTTATATATATATATATATATATATATATATATATATATATATATATATATATATTGCATATATATAAATATATATATACATATATAAATACATTATGTATGTATATATAATTAAATATATATACTATATATTATATATATATACATATATATATATAAACTGTATATATATTATATACATATAATACACATATATATATATATATATATATATATATATATATATATATATACAGTATATATATATATATATATATATATATATATATATATATATTTTCACACACATATATACACACACACACACACACATATATATATATATATATATATATATATATATATATATATATATATATATATATAATTACAAATTATGAACTCGTGTTAAGGAAGATCAAGTTAAGATGGCGATGGCTACCATTCTTCCATAAGACTAAACACACAGACACAAAAAATGAAACGCATATATAATTTATTGTGTGTAAGTGTAAATATACACAAACATATAGGTGTACATTTAAGCACGTTCGTTTAATTACTCAAACAGTCTATTGCTGTCTAATCAGTTTTACCTCCTTTTCCATTTATTTTCAATTTCTTTTCTTCTGACCATAGTAAGGAATGGGTTAACCTTAACGACGGTCTCTACATATAATGTACCATAATTAATCATTACAATTGTTAAAGTCTAAATCAAAAGAAATAAATTAACACACAGGTTTTACTTTCTCCATTACTACCTCAAAAGAAACATATTAAGGATAACTTAAATATGACTAAGGATGTGATAGATATGGAAATTAACTACTTCAAATAAGTTTAAAAAGTTGCACATTCATTAGCACGACTCATGCATTCTTTTTCACTTGACATATTGAATCAATTAACAAAACATTTTTTACATTTCCTCTGTAATTCTTTATTGTACTATTATCATTATTGCCATTATAATTATTGTTGTTATTATAGATTAATAATTATTATTAATCCCATTGATATCATCACCACACAGCATTGTTAGACAACACTACATATCCAATTAATTGCCACTGTATAAAGAATTCACTGCTTTCAGTAAATTCATTACCATTTAAATACCAATGTTGCCTTTACTTACCTAATTCACCACCAAGACATTGAAAAATCTTCACTATTAAAAATTCATTAACTTTGGGATATATAATTCCTTTCCCTCAAATACAGTGTCCACTACACTTTACTGTCACCCTTCATATAACCCATTCATTAGCCTTAACACACGAACACAAACGCACACATACACACACAAAACTAAAGGTATTCAAGGGCGATGGAGTTCTCAGCAATACCCTGAGGTCCCTTTTGGCAAATGTGATTTACATGAAGAGGAGAAATGAAATTTATTATCATTGAGATGCGGCTAATTGCAAAACTTTTTACCAGCATCGACCGGAAAGAGAGAGAGAGAGAGAGAGAGAGAGAGAGAGAGAGAGAGAGAGAGAGAGAGAGAGAGAGAGAGAGAGAGAGAGTCAAAATATGCAAGTAATTATCGTCAACAGTAAAGTTTCATTAAGGCCCCTACAAGTATGAAAAATATAATAAAAAGACTTTTTCAAACGGTCTAATTTGTTTTCATATTCATAAAAGCTAAAATATTGCAACAAAAGACGTAATCGAGTAACTAAAAAAAGAGCTAAATTGCAGTTAACGAGTTTCGAAGCGAATACAGAAGATACTCTATCAAAAAAAAAAAAAAAAAAAAAAAAAAAAAAGGATATTTATCAGGCCAATTGATGTAGAAAAACCCGAATTAATGATGAAAAATCAATTTTCCTGATGTACATTGTTATTTCATAAAAGCATGTCAATAAATTTATTGCTATTTTAAATTGCTTAGAATTTATCTTGCAGTAAAAGGCTATGGCAAACAAGTCCACTACTAAGAACTCGTCTTTCACAGGAGGTTTCTTCCAGGCCGCAGGTACTTAGAGCATGGTCATATCCCAGTTTGCTACATTATAGAGAAACAGTACACCTGAGTAGATCAAAGTAAAAAGAAAAATCGAAAAAGTGATTAATAACTGCGAAAAACTACAGATGACAAGGGCAAATTATCACTTGTAGGCTAATTAGGCACATATCTAATTATCATTATAATTGTTATAGGTGTTACTGATCCTGTGGAAGTTGTTTTTCTTTATTTGGGAAAAGGGAAAGTTATACTAAAAAATAGCAATATCATTGTTTTCAATTTCATCATTAATATTATTTTTACCATTTTTATTCTTATTGTATAATTATCATCAGTTATAGAAGCAATATATTCTTTAGTAAAAAAGTTTGAGATAAAAAGGAAAAATTATCGACATATAAAACATATAATCAACATTCATCATCTACTGCACACCAAACACCTAAAACATAGGTAAACATTCCCTAGAAACCCCTACACTAATCACTTGCAACTAATTATTCAATTATCCTTTGGTGCCAAGAAGAATTTCTGATGAAATCTACAATTCTAATTAAAATGACACTTAATGGCGTTCTTATCTTTACAGGCTGGAATAGCACAATTCGCTGAGGACATAACAACCATTTATGATAGCATGTTATAGGGGTGGGAGGGTGGGGTTCAGGGTAATTAGGTAATTACCTTCCACGTCTCGAGGGCAATTACCACTTACAGCTGCTTCTACGTAATTATAATTAAGTCTTATACCTAAGCCAGTGTTAATCAATATCGGAATAACTTTGATCCCGGTCACAAAGGTTATTCACTTTCTGGCTCAATGCCCAAGCAGCAACATGGAATGAAAGATAGGAAGTAAGATACTAATTGAAAGATGGTTCGGTCATTTATATATTTTTGCTACTCACTGAGAGGTTTCATTAATCGATCATGAGAACTCATTTGGTTAAGTTGGGCAGAATATAATTCCAGCATAACACGAAATGAACTTGGATTTTCCAGGTATAAAATGCACATAAAAACACCACAACTACGCATATTCTCTCCCTCTCTCTCACTGTATATATATATATATATATATATATATATATATATATATATATATATATATATATATATATATATATGTGTGTGTGTGTGTGTGTGTGTGTGTGTATATATATATATATATATATATATATATATATATATATATATATATATATACATATAAACATATATATACACTATATATACTGTATACACTATATATATGATTATATATATATAAATATATATATATATATATATATATATATATATATATATATATATATATATACATATATATACATATATCAAAATGTCTCAAATTGATGAAAATGACAAAACAAAACTGTCGCATCAAATCAATCTCCCACTTTCCATCAAAATTGTGTATGTACAGTACATACAAATATATACACATTTCCTTATTTCCTTTCCTCACTGGGCTATTTTTCCACCCTTTGGAATTATAACATTCATCTTTTCCGATTAGGGTTGTAGCTTTGCTAGTAATGCTAATATAAGGAATTAGGAAGGTTTGTGTTTATCAATTTGTTTTTGATAATTAAATAGGCCCATCAAAAGAACTCCAATAAGGTTTTTAATCATGTACAAACCTATATGTGTATGTATGTATGTATAACTAATGAATGTTTGTGAACTTGTCTTTATTGACTCTATAATTACAAAATAAAATCTGCAGGATAAATTTTTTATTTTAGGAGCAGATTCCTTGTTCCCATAGTGACGCCTAAAAGTCTGATAATCTATCACAAAGCCAGCTAAATCTAATAACAATTCCACTTTTGTTAGATGTAACTTAATAAAAACACTAGGAGAAGTCAAAATTTAAAAAAAAAAAAAAAAAAAAAAAAAGATGAAAGAAATGTAATGGTAGTGGGATTTTATTTTTATAACTTTTGTGGACTAAAATTGCGTTCACTTGCTTACAATTTTAATCATTTGTACAGATTATTAATATTCTTTGGTTATTTTAGCTATATATAATCAAGTTTTTACTTATCCCGTCAATCGACCACATATCAGTTCATCATTTGATTTTAACACATTCCGACTGATCTTTGATTAGTTAAGAGAAATTTGAAAGTATGAATCAAAAATATTATCTCAGTGTTATAGTAAAACTAATTAGCATACAATCAACACTACTGGTTATCCATCAGCTCTGCCAGATTATTTCGATGAATCAACTCTCGTTCGTCCACCATTTTGTTCAGTAAACGTTTAATTAATACAAATAATATTATCCCTGTTATACTTAAATTGATTAAAAGTTGAAAATGAACTAAATTCCTGCATATTTCTGCTTGAAAGTTTTCATTTCTTGAGATAAGTTTCCTACAAGATTCTCACACAGAAAGTGGCTCTACAAGTGGGCCATTAAAGTAAGATTTGGGAGTTTCCTGCAGCCGTTCAAGTGGGCCGTTTGGTGAGCAAATTAGCCAGTAAAGTCTACAGTTATACCTGGTCCCATTAACAACGATCCTCAAAATTTTCTTTCTCTCCTCTGAAAACTAATTGCTTCTTCTGGCTTGCTTTCCCTAAAGGGCTTCTTTGTACTTTTTGGGGAGTTTGCTTTTGCATTTACAAGGTTTCTATTTACAATAGTTGCAGGGTAACTCAATAATATTGTAATAGTATTATGAAATTGTGGAAGCCTATTCGAAACGTTGCAGTCTAGCAGTCTGCCGGACAGGGGTTCGAGCCAACTCAAATTCAATAATTTCTTGTAATTTCTACATCCTCGCCCTCCCTGTGAACTAAGGAGTGGGATTTAGTGGAGGCTTTAGCTCTACCTGCTGAGTCATCAGCAGCCTTTGCCTGGCCCTCCCCGGTCCTAGCTTTGGCGCTGATCATATGTATATAGTATATGGTCCTTCTATAGGGCATTCTCCTGCTAGCTAAGTGGTTCTCACTGTCCCTTGCATCTGCCATTCATGATTGCCATTTAAAACTTTAAACCTTTAAATAGGGAAATACTGGTCCACGTTTGTGGGCGGGGTCGCCATTCAAGGCTGTCGTAATCCAAAGGTAAAAGATAGATAAAAGTAAGCAGGGATGCTATTTGATTTGGTTAAAATGTGGGTGCAAAGTTGAAGGCCAAGACTGTGCTATAAACTTTTAGTAATGCCTACATTGACAGTTTCAAACTGCACTCATGGCACTAACCTTCTACAGAAACTTGATTGATAAGTTACCAAATAGCAATTTACAATAGTTACCGGGTAATTGCTAAATCTGTTATCTACAATAGTTACATAAATGACGTGGACTGCTAGACCGTGTGATCTATGAATTAATCAAAAGTTCTAAAGTATAAAAAGCACGAAACTAATATCAGTCCATCATTACCAAAAACAACGTTGAAAGCTCTACAACACGTGTTAATTCTTATGTGGATAATTAGCAAACGCAGTGCTAATAGTACCATCATGTATGTGTATTGATATGGGTCTTCAGGAGAATCACTAGCGGCAGGGGATTGTAGAAGAGTCACAAAAGTAAGTATCCTGACTCTCTCCTAAATGCCTCTCCCTAATGCAGACTACTTCTTTAGGAAGGAACATGTAGTTTTCTTTTAAGGTAACTAACCATCAAAGCAGTAGTTCTACTCGCTAGGTTTAACACATGTGTCGAGATCGTGTAACGTGTGGCGTATAGAGCTAACGACCAAATTTGGGTACCAGTGATGAACATTGTTTTTGGGGTTATGAAAATGCGACTGTCCTATTACGAAAGACCCAAAGAGGCACGTATCTGACAGGTATGTAATTCCCAGAAAAATCCTTAATATACGTTTTCAATACAATCTATAAAGGGACAAAATGAAAGATGCTGACTACATTCGATGGACTAAATTGATTATAAGTGAGAAAAGTAAATTCATACAATATATTTTGAAAGAAGCATATCAAGGAAACATACACAGCAGTAGGTATTTGAAAAAAAAAAATATTTGCACTTGAAAGTCTCGTTTTCTACCAGGCCTAACAGGTGATTCGATTAGTTATTCATTCATATAATACAGTTCAATGGACTTATCAAATGGTTCAATGCAACGCAAATTATATATAACCACAAACGATACCGGATATATCAAGGTTTAGTTATAAGTCTTGTAATAAATTTGTTCAATAATACAATATTAAATTTTTAGGGGTGATGTTATTAGCCCCATGTAATATATACAAACACACAATATATGTATATATATATATATATATATATATATATATATATATATATATATATATATATATATATATATATAATGTATATATATATACACACACACATATATATATATATATATATATATATATATATATATATATATATATATACGTAAAAACACACGTCGTTCCTACAATGCACGGAGAAAAAGAGACGGCCAATAACTCCCACCGACTATCACAAGTAATCCCTTTAGCTCTTACAAAAGATACTTGTTTTTCCTATTTCAATTGTAAAACGTTTTTCAAGCCTTTCCTAGTTTCCACTTCCATGAGAGGAAAGGTGTTCACTCCATTTGTTGCCGGATAATAGTGATTGAAGTGGATTAAGTCGGCAGCCTGGGCAAAATTGTCGGATTCAGATTAGCATCAGGAAGTATTGAGCCTTTGGATATACGAAGTATCAGTGATATGTATCTCTTTGCAGTTTTAGGAGTAAGATGAACGGTAGGTTTCCTGATTAATTCATTATTTTGTTGTCCGTTTCAGACGGCACACATATAGCGAGAAATATACGAATGAGAAAGGGAAACAATCTCTATTTCAATAAAATACTAGCGTCACATCTACCAGGGTCTGCTAGTCAAACTTGGCATGCACAGTAAGGTCAGAAATTTGGAAAATCAAATATATTGGTGAGATGAAGGACTTTTGTTAATACTCTGTTCCATGATGCAACAAGCATCATCTTACAACTTTCAGAGTATGCGTAAATTAAAGTGTTACACTAATGCAATAGTATTCAATAAATAATCAATGAATATAAAGGATTTAATCATTCATTACACATTTTGACACGTATAAAAATTCACACGTTTATTTTTTTCCTTATTTTCTATTATCTTATTTAAACTAGAAGGCGATTCGTTCGATCCTTTTGACTTTGATTACATTCTCTGGTTCACCCAGTTTATATCTTGATCTCTCAACCCAGTTACAACTAATAAACACATTCGGTTGCTCCAAAAGTTAGCAGATTGATTGTTTACTTATTTGGGTGCTGCATGCGTCTATGGTTACTGAGAATGTCTCATAGTACAGTAATTACAATGATATATGTTTATCTTTTATAGCGTAATATGAAATTGTGACATTATATATATATATATATATATATAGAGAGAGAGAGAGAGAGAGAGAGAGAGAGAGAGAGAGAGAGAGAGAGAGAGAGAGAGAGAAATATTATTATATATATATATACAGTATATATATATATATATATATATATATATATATATATATATATATATATATATATATTTATATATATATATATATATATGGTAAGTTTTTGCACATTTAGACGTGTTTTTTTTTCATATTCAAATAAGCCATATATCTTTTTGCTACATTAATGTCTGGATTCTCTTAACGACCTCTGGATGATAGCCCCAGGCGACATCACACAAAGACAAGAGCTTGTGACCGGCCGGGAATCGATCCTTGGTCCGGCAAGCTTGTAGAGATGACAGTGACTAAACTAGCTGCTTACCATAGGTAAAGTCTCTCTTCTACCCTTACGAAGACGAAAGTAGACATTGAACAACTTAAGTGCAGTAGTTAACCCCTTGAGCGAAGAAAAAAGTTTGGTAATCTCAGTGTAGCTAGGTGTATGACAACAGAGGAGAATGTAGAAAGAATAAGAAAGACTATTCGGTGTATGTGCCGTAACCACAGAGAGGGATCCAATGTACAGGGTGTCCACGAAGTCTGGATACATTGGAGATTTCAACATCAGGGTGTCCACAAAGTCTGGGTACACTGGAGATTTCAACTTCAGGGTGTCCACAAACTCTGGGTACATTAGAGATTTCAACTTCAGGGTGTCCACAAAGTCTGGGTACATTGGAGATTTCAACTACAGTAGTTGAAATCTCCAATGTACCCAGACTTTGCAGACACCCTGAAGTTGAAATCTCCAATGTACCCAGACTTTGTGGACACCCTGTAGTATTGTCTGACCAGTCAAAGAACCCAATAACTCTCTAGGGGTAGTATCAACTGGTGCTTGGTACCCAGGCCAACCTACTGTATATTCCTGATCTAGATATCAATCTCTGGCACCATAGTTCAATTAGTGTTTTATGCATTATCCATGGTTCCGTTAGATTTTTCATAATTCGGACCTTCCATTGCATTCAGATTTTAATGTACTGAACCATCCTATAAGTAGTACTAGATATGCAGTTAACTCTTAACAGTCTTACTTTCTCCATCATAAGTCTCAACACTACAAAATATTCTAAGGGCCTTATTCTATCCGTTACTAAATTGTGTAATGACCTTCATAACCAAAAAGTGAATCTGTGGAATTTCAGATCAAACTTTTCCTGATGGACAGAGTGGCAAAGTCTCTCTTCATAGTTTATATATAACAAAGCTATTTTAACGTTATATTTATCATTCGTTACTTTTAATATGATTCGTTTATTTCCTTATTTCCTTTCCTCACTGGGCTATTTTCCCTTTAGAGCCCTTAGGGTTATAGTATCCTGCCTTTACCACTAGGATTGTACCTTAGTATATATATATATATATATATATATATATATATATATATATATATATATATATATATATATATATATATATATAATATATATATATATATATATATATATATATATATATATATATAGCACGCAGGAAAGCACGGCAATACGTATGTACATACATTTATGATTACATTAGGCAGATAGGCCAGTCGTACCAAAGCAAAACAATACAGTTCCTTGTTCGCAATTAACAAAGATACAGTAATGAAAACCATAATTTAGCCAGTAATTGCCCAGGAACACAGACTCCAATAACATTACAGCTTCAGATAAACGTAATTCAGATTATTAGCTATCTCTGCACCAAAGTCAGCCAAAGACTATGTAATCAATACTGAGCTCGACACAGAAGGAAGGAAGAGTGAAATAAATTTAGCTTTATTTTATATTCTATCATTATTTCCACCTAGCAAGTGTAAAGTTATAAGAATTAACAAGAATAATAAAACCTCCACGGCAGAATAAAAGTAATACTTTGCAATGGACAAAATAACAATAAGAGCATCACCAACAAAAACATAATAATAATAATAATAATAATAATAATAATAATAATAATAATAATAATAATAACGGTAGGTTTCCTTGATTTAGAAGCTGAGGGATAAGGTTACATAGGTTCTGCAGGTGTTTCACACACGCTCGTGCAAAAGTATTGTTTTTTTTTCATCTCTTGGTCTTCCTGCACCGCAATGATAATAGAAACCTGTTTATGCTTGCTATCTCAGTTTTGTACTTTTTTTAATTTTGTGTCATTCTTGCTCTCAATTACCTGCATAAACGCTTGTTGGTTTTGAATAAACCCAATTGCATTCATCTCACCTCTCTTATTACCTAAGAGCCACATCACACAATTAGTGACCCCAGGGGACCAGCCCCTCCTGCTTACTGCTATACCCTACTCTTTGACGATGCCACCCTCCGACCCTGTCTCTTCTATCCACGTCACATCCACGAAACTACCACCCTTCGGCAGTGCATAAGCATTCGCCTGGTCTCAATGCGACCCGAGGTTCAGTTTCGTATCAAGGGTTGGGTTCGCTGAAGTACCATAACAGACTATGTCCTCCCTACGGTCCCCGAGGACACTTTCCTATATAAATCTCTACCGAGGGGGCCACCACAATAGCATATGAAGCATTCAAAACATACCTCCTGGAGTAGTAATCACCATAGTAAGCCACCTGTATGGAGAAATTTTTTCAGCTCTATCAACAACAGTTTGGGGACCAGAAGGCTTATCTCTCCTTCAGTGAAATGACCTGTATCCCTCGCCTCCAACCTGTTGCAAACAGCTCTACTCGAGAGATGAAACTAATTCGTTTCATTTGGGTACACGCCGCTATCTCAGATGTCGATATTTTGTCCATGAAGGACCTGGTGACCAAAATCGACGCCTCTATGGACAGCCATTTCACCACCTCCAAGACCTACCTCAACAACACCACTCCTGACAGAGGACAACTATTCAACATTGACCAAAACTGACATGAATGTAATATTACATAGATGCCCACCCCGTGGCATGACAGAGCCGTGACAAACACAACCACCATTCATAAATGCTACCAATCGCTCGCTCTACAGCCACTTAGTGACTTCCCTTGGTTGCAATTATGCTACTACTACTACAGATTCGAGGCTACAGTAAAGAAATGTGCAAACGGTTGTCAGCGGCCAAAAAAAATTGTAAGTAGGCCATTACCTGTGGCTTGACCTACTCTATCACTAAACTTTTCTTTTAACATGATGCAGATATGGACATGAGGTTTTTGGTAGACACTGGTGCTTGCCGTTCTCTTCTGCCAAGGCCACTCGCCAGGACAATACTAGTCATTCTAAGCCTTCTTATGTCCACCTGGTATCTGGCATACTTGTGCTCTCTTCCTCCAAAGAGGACCACATCTGCAACAGAACGGCCTTGAAGTCCTGTGCGACAAGTGTACTTTTGGCGCTAGCAAAGGATAATTCTTAGGCCAAGGCATCATTTCAGCGTCCATCCCCTACCAGACAAAGAATCAGATACTCAAAACTTTCCCAAGCACTCGACCATCAAAGCACTAAAAGACTTCTTGGCCATGAGAAACTATTATCACTGGTTCATGCCAGCCATCACCGCTTTACTTGATTCCCCCCTCTTAGGCCTCCCTCAAGTTCGAGAGAAAAGACCTGAAGTGGGGTCTCCTTCAGGAAGTGGCCTTCTGCAACGCAAAAAAATGCCCTTTCAACTGCTGCTGCTCTCACATTTCCTAAGCAACATGCTCCTATCCTTCTCTCCAGCGATGCCATTGATGTCACTATTAGTGCAGTACTTGAGCAGGTGGTAAATGGTTTGCCCCACCCATTGAACTTCTTCAAAAGAAAAATGAGGAAGGATCGGTCTACTCTACATTCAACCACGAATTGCTACCAGTGCCTTTGGTTGTCCATCACTCCCACCACTTCTTATTGGGTACACCTTTCGTCATTCAAACAGACCACATGCCACTGGTGCACGACTTCACCCGAGAGTCCAACACCTGGTCCTCCAATCAACCACGCCACATCTCTGCCGTGGCTGAGTACAACTGAACCCTTCATCATGTCTCTGGTAATATGAATCCCATTCCCCATGCCCTGTCAAGAAACACTTTAACCGCTGTTCACCTGGGACTGGATTACAACACCTTGGCCGAAGCCCAACGAAAAGATGTCGAGTACCAAGCATGAAGGATATCCTGCAACTCCCTCTGTTAAAAAGACGTCCCCCTTGACGCCTCCAAAGCCATCCTACTCTGTGATGTCAGTACTGGTAGGCCGTAACAGTGGATGGATATCCTGCAGCTCCCTCTGTTGAAACGACGTCCCCCTTGACGCATCCAAAGCCAGCCTCCTCTGCAACTGTGGATACCTAGCCCCATGTGCCGACAGGGGTTTGATTTCATCTGGTGCCTCTCATATCCTTTATGCAAATTTGCTGCACGTGAGAGATTTTGTTTTGCTGCGTAACAACACTAGCAAGCCTCCGCTAACAACCCTTTACTTGGGCCCTTTCCTCGTAATCTGTCACATACCGAAGGCCTTCTTAATTAACATTCTTGGTAAAGAAGACTGAGTCTCCATTGGTCAGATTCATATAACTTTGCCTGGAGATGCCAACGAAAGTTAAGTTCGATAGACACCTCAGGAAGGATAAAATGGTAAACAAGTTACATGGTCGCCCAAAAGGTTGGGATAATTAATTAATGCAGCCGAATTAAAAGCTGCATAAGTTACATAATCAAGCAAAAAGTTGTGCAAAAAGTTGGGTTAAATGATGTAAGTCAAGTCAAAAGATTTATAAGTCAGGTAATCAAAGAATGAACGCAGATAAATTATCAAAGAAATATGGGTGAGTGAAATACAAGCAATACAATAAGGAAAAGTTTGTTTAATGATGTAATTGGTTGAGTAGACTCTTTACCGCATGTGTTTCATACACGCTCATGCAATGTATTGCTATCGTTTTTTATATATGTCGCTCACTCTACACTGATAACAGAACAACCATATTAAGCTTGCCATCTCATGTTTTATATTGTTTGAACTATTCTGATATTCTTACTCTCAACTGCTTGTATATAAGTTCGTTATCTGTTGAATAAATCTTATTTGTATTCACCTCGCATCTCTGTGAGCACTTAACAACCACCTCACACAAATAATATATGAGTTAAGTAATCCGGAAAAAGTCTTGATTAAACTGTGAAAGAAATCTGGTCAATTAATACTTGACTGAAATAATCATGACCACGAGGAGCTAAATAATGCAAGAATCTAGGCTGAATTCTGAAAACGCTAGATTATCACACAAAACATAATGATTAAATAATAATGTAAAAAGTTGCATTAAATGATAAAAGGAATCGGGTAAAATTATAAAGTTAGAGAATGATGATAAAGGTTTCTGTTTAATGATGCAAGTACCCGAGTCGATTGATGAAATGTATTTGAATTAAAGATATATGGAATCGTATATAATAGGAAAAGATATTCATGGCTTGGTCGCCATGCATTAAACATTTCTGTTAAATCTATCCAACGATGAAATTTTCATGTTGACCTTTTCTCCTCAAAGATTTCTCAACCATTTGTTGGAGAATTATTAGTTCCAACAATTACATGATAACTGCCTCCGATTTTGGTAAACAATACATCGAACTTTGACAGAAATTTTGGTAGAATTCCGATTCTCTAACTTACAAATTCCCTGAATTCTGAACCGAAAGACAATGCATTTAAGCATTGCATTTATTGCTCACTGCTAACACATGCACTCGTATACGATGCTATTTGTTAGAAAACGAGACTTCGTTCGATTTTATATATATATATATATATATATATATATATATATATATATATATATATATATATATATATATATATATATATATATATATATATATATATATATATATATATCATACAATTGATATTTCATGGTAGAATTTTCATTGCTGATTTTTATTTTTTTTTTTTCCAAGAATTTATACTTGCTTGGGAAAATTTTTATTTAATTTTATAGGGTTACCCTATGTCGATATTTTACTTGGGGTTCATAAAATTTCTTAGGACGCTCAATACAAATTTACTATAAAGAATCATATTTCGTAATCGAAAAATCTCAATCTTTTCTCCAAATCTGAAAATTTTTCAGAATTACTATTGATTTTTCACTTACCTATATTTCCAAAATCTAGTGCTCATTTTATAACATATTTTCCAATAAAAAATAATAACCTAATCTGCATGAATTGATCCATATCCTCAAGAAAGTTTGTCATATTTTGAAGAATTTGCGGTTTACTAAATCTAAGTTGATTAGCCTTACTCCAATGTTTCACGACTCCCATCCAACTCAACACCTCATCATAAGAACATTTTTTTGTGTGTATCATCGTTTAAATTGAATTTCAAAATACCCGGATATTGTGTAAATCACCGTAATAAAAGCAGACAAAAAAGTCAATTTGCAAAAGACTGGCCTAAATTAAAAGAACCGTAAAAATATTTTTTTGAACTTCTCGAAGCCATTGAGTGTGGACGTTTTGATGCCAGGATATTTATCTCTTTATATCAATGCGAACGGACATACTCAAGAACAAACAGAATTGAACCTTGATTAAACACTCGAAGGTGACCATAATTCTTGCAACGTCTTATTTTGGTAAATCGTTGACAATATTTCCAGTCATTGAGGTACAAAATAACTATAAATCTGATGAAGTTATTCAGGATATAATATTTTCCGTTCTTTTACTCTATTGCTGCCTAAACCAATGGTCCAGGTAACAGAGCCAAATCTAGCAGTTAAAATATCTGGAAATAATTAAAGGAAGAGAAACGCTTTTTCTCAAACTAATTAACTATCAAGAAATTATTTTATAAACAAATTTCAAAAGCTTGATATCAAACTGCAATATATACAATCAAGTAATACCAAGAGCTATCAAGCATTTAATTTCTCTTGTGTTGCTAACACTAACGAAAATAAAGATATATCTTATAAATACTTGAAATCACATACAGGAAAAAATACTTACAACAGTGTGTAATGAATGATCTGCAATATGCTATAGCGACATTAAAAAAATAACAATAATAATATTCCTCTCAAAATGACCAAAGAGAACTACACAGTATTTACAAAGTGTACGTGGTCCTCCTTTCACAGCCAGCTGATCATGCTCTTCTCTGGTGAATAAGTTTAAATGTCCTGGAGTAGGACACTGAAAACAGTGCAAGATGTTTTATTCTCAATTCAAAAGCTTTCTAATGTGCAGTTGATGGTTAATTACATCCTCGATCGGGAGAACACGTATACCTTTTGTCAAGGTATAAAAGAAACAACTTACTTTCAAGATGCAAATGTTTTATTTACATCTGGGGTCATACCCTCGCTTTGCATCAACGTTCAGAATATATTCACGAGCTCGCACACTTTCTTGACCTGAGTTATATGCAAACAAACAGCATTTCCGATATACCACACGCCAAGATCAATGAAGGCCATTTAAATGTATTTCGGATCCAGTTTTCTTATTTGGGGGTAAGACTTTTGTCGCTTGATAAATGAAAGATTAAACATACATTTGCTGTGAAACAGCAAGGAATAAAAAAATTAACAGTAAAAAACGAAAAATTGGTATTTCTATCAACACTAAAGATGAGATACTGGTTAAAATAATTATAATGAAACCATATACTGTAACAACAATAAAAAGACAAAATAGTTAATTTCTCTGAAAATACACATATTTTTCAGTCAGCCTTTTTTATAACAAAATAGCAACGCTGAAAAGGCAAGCTTGAAAAAAGGTGATGCACCTCAAGCGAAGCCTTAAATCCCTTTTCAAGGTATTCGCTATAATACAGATACGATAGAGAAACAAGACACTGAAATAAGGAAAATTAAATCAATTTTGTATTCAAGTTCTAAAAAAAGAGGATGTGTTACAAATGCTCCCAAGCTAACATTGTGTCACCACATGTTTTTGTTTTTGTTAAATTTAATTGCACGAGAAAACGCTTGAGAAAGAAAGACATGAGAGCTCTCATTCGATGTAGACAGCAATGAGCATATACAGTATGACTGACATACGTTCACTGGATCTATTGCAACCCGGTTATCGCTTTATATTTTCATTGAATACATGGCAATGAAAAACATTTGAGAAGTCGTAAATACTAAGTAAAATATCACATGATACTTATCAAGTAAATATCTATTAACGTAAAGACATAAATCAATCTAAACCATTACTCAAGAAATGCATCTGTAGAATTTCTTATTGAAGAGAGGAGAATTTGTCTTTATAACTGATTATATATATATATATATATATATATATATATATATATATATATATATATATATATATATATATATATATATATATATATATACACACACACACACACCTAAACTTGGGCATCATTTTCAACATATTTGATGAACAGCGATGAAGATGTGTTGCAAAAGGACTGCACTCAGATGATGTCTTCAATCTACAATCGTGAATTTTGCTGAATATGTTTGCATCTTTGGGAATTCTGGTGTGCTAGGAATCAACGCTTTATCTTTCATGAGTTTACGAGGATGACCTTTAGATTTAAAAAAAAATATATATTAATAAAACTATTTGCCTTTAAAGTCACTTATGAAAACATATTAAATGTTGCTTTACACCACTGAAAATTAGTGAATAAGTTATATGATAAAGTGTATGTGAATTCTTATATAACAGCTATTTATACTATAGAATTAGATTTTATAAGTGAATATACATAAATTAACTTGCGTATTTCAATGTCGACTTCCTTGTTTCCCCAAAGGATATTTCTTCCAGAATTCTCTAAAACAAATTATGTTACTGTAAAAAGTCTTAAAAATGAGAAAGACTGAGTCTTTTAAGGAATAGTTTACGAATATATTAACTTCCGCATTTTAACTCTCTTTATCCAAACTAAAATATCGTAATTGAATTATCTTAATCTTATATCTAACTACTGTACTTTTTTACCGAATGTTTGCCGTATTTGTAGTTACCTATATATATTTTTCATTAAATTTTGACGTTATATTGCAAATCCAAAATTTACTTGTAACATTTTATATTCTAATCAAGAATAGTAACCTTATCTGCACGAGATGATACCTATCCCCAAAAGAGCATCTCTTAATTTCAAGAATTTGCGGATTACTAAATGTAAGTCAATCTTATGCAACCCAGCCATTGTTATAGTTTCTACTGAACTTCAAAACACCCGGATATTGTACGAATCACCATTTATGAAGCAAAGAAAAAAATATTCATAGATTTTTATGGCTATCAACAGATGAGAGGCGGAAAAATGACTTTTCAGTACAACCGCTATTGATGGCTGAATTTAAGTAAAGAGACCGTTCCAGCAAAAGGTTGGCTTAAGCTAAATGAAAAGAAAAAAAAAATGTTAACTCCTCGAAAAAATGAGAGGATGAATGTTTTGATGCCAGGATAATTATCTCTTTGATTAATTTCAAAAGGATATCCTTAACACCAAATAGAATTGAACTTCAATTAAAAACTTTATGGTGCCCATACTTCTTGTGAGGTCTATCTAACTACTAAACTGTAGATTTAGAAGAAAAATATTTACATAACTTTCGAATTAAAAACAAATACTATGCTCATATAAACATTCATATCAATATGCTTTAACGATAAAAGAGAGAGAGAGCGAGAGAGAGAGAGAGAGAGAGATAGAGAGAGAGAGAGAGAGAGAGAGAGAGAGAGAGAGAGAGAGAGAGAGAGAGAGACTAAAAATTTCATTCGTAGAACTTATAAAACAAGTATTGAACCATTGTGAAAAGGCTAAATTATCGCACAAAACACAGTAATTAAATAATGTAAAAATTTGCATTAAATGATACAAGGAATCAGGTGAAAATATGAAGTTAGAGAACAATGATAAAGGTTTCATTTAAATGTTGCAAACAGCCGATTCAGTGGATAAAATGTATTTGAATTAAAGATATATCGAATCCTATATAAAAGGAAAAGATTCATGGTTTGGTCGCCATGCATTAAACATTTCTGTTAAATCTATTCAACGATGAAATTTCTATGTTGACCTTTTCTCTTCAAAGATTTCTCAACCATCTGTTGGAGAATTATTAGTTCCAACAATTATATGATAACTGCCTCCAATTTGGGTAAATAATAGATTGAACTTTGACAGAAATTTTGGTAGAATTCCGATTCCCAAACTCACAAATTCCCTGAATTCTGAACCAAAAGACATTGCATTTAAACATATTGCATATATTGCTCCCTGCCGACACATGCTCTCGTATACGAGGCTAATTGTTAGAATTCGAGACTTGAGTCGATTTTATGTATATTTCATACAATTGATATTTCATGGTAGAATTTTTTTTTTATATATAAATTTATACATGCTTGGAAAAAAAAAAAAACTTCTAATTTTATAGAATTTACTTCTATTTTTTCAGTCATATATCTTTTATCGTAATCTTGAAGGCATATTACTTGTAAGAGTTAACCTACATCCATATTTTTCTTAGGGTTCATAATTTTTTTAGAACGCTCAATACCAACTCACTGTCAAGAATCATGTTTCTCAGAATGTTTACTGTATTTTCAATTACCTATATTTTTTTTTCCGGATATTTTTTTATTTTGAAAAATTCAGTAATTATTTTATATTTCCAGTAAAATAATAACCTTACCTGCATGAATTGATACCTATCCCCAAGATAGGAAAATAGCCAAGTGAGGAAAGGAAAGAGGGAAAAGTAAAATTTCTAAAGAAGAGTAACATTAAAATAAATGTCTCCTACATAAACTATGAAAACTTTAACCAAAAAAAAAAGAGGAAGAGAAACAAGACAGAACATCGTGCCCAAGTGTACCCTTAAGCAAAAGAACTCTAACCCAAGACAGTGGAAGACCATGGTACAGAAGCTATGGCACTATCCAAGACTAGAGAACAATGGTTTGATTTTGGAGTGTCCTCCCAGAAAAGCTGCTGATCATAGCTAAAGAGTCTCTTCTACCCTTAACATAAGGAAAAGTTGCAGAGCAGTAACCCCTTGCGTGAAGAAGAATTGTTTGGTAATCTCAGTGTTGTCAGGTGTATGAGGACTGATGAGAATAAGTAAAGAATAGGCCAGACTATTCGATGTGTGGGTAGGCAAAAAAAAATGAACCATAACCAGAGTGAAGAATCCAGTGTAGTAATATCTGGCCAGTCAAAAGACCCCATAACTCTCTGGCAGTAGTATCTCAACAGGTGGCTGGTTCCCTGGCCAAACTACTACCTACTACCTCATTACCATTTAAACAGCAGTATTAACGTTACTTGACTAATTCATTACCAGCACCCAGAAAACTTTTTGCTACTCAAACCCACGTCTTTAACCCACGATCACAAATTCCTAAACATTTGATGTATAATTCATTACCTTTGGCATATATTATTCACTACCTTCAAATGCACCATTCACTGCACTTTAGTTTCACCAACTCATAATCTTCCCATAACCAATTCATTACCCTTTACACACACACACACACACACACACACTCCAAAACTAAATGTATTCACGGGTGATGGAGATCTGAGTACTCCCCTCAGGTCCCGTTTTGCAAGCATGATTTAAAGGACAAGGGAAATGAAATTTATTGTAATTGAGATGCGGCTAATTAAAAAACTATATGAGAGAGAGAGAGAGAGAGAGAGAGAGAGAGAGAGAGAGAGAGAGAGAGAGAGAGAGAGAGAGAGAGATAGAGAGAGAGAGAGAGAGAATATGCAAACATTTATCGTCAACAATAAACTTCCATAAAGACCCCTGCTAGTAGGATGAATGAAATAAATAACGTCATTTTCACAGAGAGATAGTTTGTTTTTCTATTCATAAAATCAAAAATATTAGAAAAAAAGTTAATAAACAACTAAAAAAAAAACAAAAAAACTTTTAATTGCAATTGATGAGTTTCGTAGCGAAAAGAGAAAATATTCGAATGCCTGCAAAAATAAAAATATTAATTAGGCCAGTTGTTATAGAAATAGCAAAATTTATGACCAGAAAAAAATTCATATGAGAACAGGAAATCAATATTTTATATTGGATTTTAATGAAATAAATGTTGTAATTATAATCTAATTTAAAAACAAAAAAAAAATGTCTGTTTTGAACTGAATTATTAATATCGTTTTAAACTTCATAAAAGTAGTAAGTAGCTATTTAGTCCCAGAAATGCATCCGAGAGCAAAGTCTTCAGTTAATAAACAAATGCATAATCTCTTGGATTAGAATGTTAACTTTACAGAGCAAACACAATTAAAGGGAAAAAATATTGGTTATGTTACATTTATTCCTTGAAAAAAATCTAGGCTAATTTAAAACACAAAATCAACCAAGAGTATATATAAAAAAAAAGAAAAAAAAAACATTTACAGTTTAAAACCACTGACAATCATTTTTAGGTGAGCATTGTTAGACAGTGTTAAATTTCGTAACAATGTGTCTGCTTTATTAGAGAAGGTAAAGATGAAAATAATGAAAATCATGGTATTTGCCTTTATTCTATTTTTTACACAAACGTTACTACATTATGCTCTTCTCAGACACGCATATAACGTTTATAACTTATAATATCATCACTAAGATAGTCAACCTTTCAAGCACAACTCCCTTGGGAGGCTTTTTCCAGAAACCTCCAGCAACAAAAGCAGAGGTACCTCAGATGATTCCTTGAAAACCGAAGCTTTGACGAATATCTTTGCCACCAAGAGAATGGCTTACTCAGGGTGTTCCTTGAAGCCGAAGATTGTGCCCAATATGTTCGCCAATAAAATTACGGCTCTTCAATGATATTTCTTCCATCCCATTGGTACTTAGAGCATGGCCATATCAAAACTTTCTTTTACAGCAGGACTCTGTTAAGGTGCTTCTTCCAGGACAAGGATACATCCATTATCTCTAGTACTAAAAGCAAAGATCATTCTGGAGTTTTAACCGAGACGAAGGCTATGTCTCTTATTCAAGAAACCTACAATATGATTTGTTCACTACGATTTTTGCAACCCAAGCTTTGCTCAGGGTTTTGTTTCATTAATACGAGACTTTGTCAATTATCATGCTCACAAAACGACTGAGGTTTTTTTAGCTTCATCTAGATATATACTCTACCCATTATTTCTGGTACTTGTGGCTATCTCCAAATATTTCCAAACCATAGATCTGTATATTGCCTATGGTCTAAGAAGCATGACTTGCCCATATGATTTATTCGAAATCAAGGCATTATTTATTTTCCATAAAACCTAGAAAATATTTTGCTCGGAAAGATGGGTACATGAGCTGCTTCAGGAGCAAATGTAATTTTATTATCCCTGATAATAGAAGCATATTTGTAAAACAAGGCTCTTTTTACTACCTTCTCAACCAAGACAAGACAATAGTTTAATCTGAAGACTTCCTTCTGATAGTGGGTCTGCTCATCAAGCAACTAGTTCGCGCAGTAAGTTCCTTTATCTCAGGAACTAAGAGTACGGCTTTGTCAGAAGTTTTCTTCCAGACCGTAGTTCTCTTATCTTTTCTCAGCATAAATAATATGATTCCCTCTCATTTCTTCCAGATGAACGCTGTTTGTCCTCCTACCACTCATCCAATACTTGCTCTAGCATTTTCTTCCAAACTATGAGACTTCATTTTTTCAGCCAATCATTATTCATTATCTTAGTTACTATGAATATATCTCGTCGACAGAATCAACTGGAATTTCCTTTTATAAAAGTAATACTTCCAAAAACTGGAGAATATATTCACTTCTTGACAGGTTTATTCAATTCGAAATCATAATCAATTCAACTTTCTTAACTTTTCTTATATACATTATTGTTTATAGATGTCCATATGTGCTTGTTGATTTATCAGTATTTATTGCTTGGTTTCAATGTTGTTTTAAAGTTTAATATTTATTCATAACGAGAGCTTCGTTTATGCAAACTCTGGATTAAATACCATGTTGCAGTACAGTGTAATACTCGATGTATCAATTTATTTAAGCTTGAACGCATGTAAGCCGCCTGCTTCCCGCCCCTCAATTGAGTCAATCTAGTATTTTATTTTATTTTACTTGACCTAAGGAATCTTGGTCATATTACCCACATCAAGGCCCGCAAGGCTATTACACTTTGACCTTAAGCTTAAGGAAAGTTGCACTTTGAAGTAGAACTTGAAATACATTTGACAGCAAAACATATCCCGTAAATCTTTCCTTCATATCCATCCCCTCATCTATGGCAGAGTTAACGTTACATTTCCTTTCATCCTGAAAGCAAATGACATTCAAATTTCAAAACTCCTAAATATTTCAATCATCTCTCACATGTGGTCACGTACCGCAACGCCCTAAGCTATATAAAGTGCCACTTGCTCATCCCCCTTTATAGCCGCTCTGAGTCTATCTCTCCCCTTCTCTTCCTTTATCTCACCCTCTCTAACTAGCCATTAGCTCCAGACGTCATTCTGTTAGTAAGCTCATATGAATGGTCGTAACTGCAGCCGTCCAATTAAAACGTTTATGCCTCCCTACCAATTTATATTAGCTTTCCATTAAAGTTGCCTTTTACGTCCCATTGGTATTGTGATTTATTACCCACATGTTTGTTTGTTTGTTTTCTAACAGAGTTACTTATTTGTTAGATTCATACCCTGCAGGGCAAGAACACTCAAAATCGCTTCCTATATTACATACAGTATATTAGATGATCAAAATCAGGCGGTCTTTATGCTACCTCAATTTAAAAGCAAACAGCAGAGGTTTTCGTTTATATGGGTAAACATTTATGACGATATCCTCAATTCAGTTTTTCATTCACTCAAATCCATTTTACCGTGTTTACTTTCGTATCAAAATTTTAATAAAATTTTTCTATTTATTTTTTTTTTAGGCTTTCAAATCCTTAATTTCTATTAGAAAGAAATATTCATCTTAATTCTTTTGAATTCTAGTCTCTCCGTGGTGTAATCAACGGTTATTTCTCGTCTTTTATCAGAGGACGTCCAAGATTTACTTAAATAAATCTTACAAATTATTTTTTTTTTCATTCCCTCAGCGCCCTTTTTACCTTACAACCCATTTCTGCATTTCTTACGAAGCATATCTTCATTGCTATGTAATCTTAACTTTAGTTTACTGCTACCAACCATAGGGACAAACTGCCTTTACATGAATAATATAGTTCTTACTATTATGAGTAAGCCTACACGAGAGCTATAAGTTCTAGGGTCTTGCATTTATCGCGAACGCAGTTGAGTGAGTCTTAAAACGTTTACGTATATTTGTAATATATATGTTTGCAGCGGTTTAGCGTCAGTGAGCGAGGATGAGTGCTAAAACTGGTATGGGTGTTTATTTATTCCTATTAATGCATGGATCCGTGAGCCAGGACATCTGTGAACGATATAATATTAAATTGCAATAAGTTTTCGTAAGAGTGAGCACGCATAATTTCTGATAACGATTAAGGTTATTGCAAAAACTTTGTTTTATTTTCCCTGAAAACAAGCTTCAGGATTACCGTATACGCTGAATCACGACCCAATAGTGCAAACAGAAAGAACTAAAATTACATTACTGTTTTAGTATTTCCATAGGCAAGTTCAAATCATTTGTATGCATATATATATATATATATATATATATATATATATATATATATATATATATATATATATATATATATATATACTGTATATAGCTAAATATATAGACAGACACCAGTGCCCAGAAAATACAATACAAAATAGCAGATTTGGAATGCACGTCACACTTTAAATGCAATAAAATTTTCAGATCTCTGCGTCAATAAAATAAAATATTCAAAAAATTCTGGTGCTGCAAAACCCTACTGAACAATCGAGGTTAAGAAAATAGATATATTGATAACCATCAATTTTCACTCTCGACAAGAGTCTATTACATTTGTTTGGGAAAAAAAATAAAATCTGATGGTTAAAATTATTTCTTTATAAGAAAAATTTGTAGGAAAAGAAATTAAATATTCAAAATGTTCATATTTAATAAGTAGGAAAAATATCAGATGATCGCGTTGACATTTCCCATAGCAATAATTGATTCATAAGAATGAGGTACAGAGATGGAGTATTTTAAAATTATAATGGTTTTCACATGAGTCAAAAAATTTCACATGAATAATAAGAAAATAAGCATTTCATGGCAACTATTTCAAACATGAAAAAAAACATATTAGTAGTTTTCACGATAGTGATTTTGTGAATTAGACAGAATGCTATTGATTGGATCAGATTACCAGACTATCCAAACATGAAATCATTCAGCTCGATAGTTTAAAATGTCAGCATATGCATGAACACCTGGCCCCCTCCAACCCCCTTTCCGAGGTGAAAGAAAATAAAAGCTATCGGCACAAAAATGAAACTAGGGGAAAATGTTGAAATATTCTATGGATGTATCACCAGGGGTGCGTCTAAGGAACGTGGAATTTAGGAGAACGGGAATGATGGAAAAACAGAGAGAATCTTGATGGAAATGTTGGGTGCTTTATATAGGAAGGGATATGAAGAGGAGAGATTCGGGCGGAAAAGTCATGGAGGGGCGATAGATGGAAAAGTTGATGGATAGGATAAGGGGAAAAAGAAGGTATAAATAGATTTTGAGAGAAAGACTGGTAGAAATAGAGATTAGGTGAGATATATGATGAGAGAAGCTTATGTTATGAGAGACTGAAATAACTATCTAAGACTAAAGGATATGAAAACGTTAAAGTTGAGATGTATCTTGATAGAATAACTGAAAAAATTGAAAGCTAAAGTTGACATATATCTTGAGAGAGAATTGAGAGAAATGGAAAAGATAAAGTTCAGATATATCTAGTGAGAAAGGCTGAAAAAAATGGGAAAGTAAAAGTTGAAATATAGCTTGAGAGGAACACTTAGATAAATGAAAAAGCTTTAGTTGAGATATATCATGAGAGAAATGGAAACTTTAAAGTTGAAATATTTCTTGAGAGAAAGACTTGGAGAAATGGAGGATTTTGGGAGAGGGATATGAGAAAGGATGAAACTAAGATTGACGGGAAGAATAGGAAGCGTTGTAATATTGAGTGCAAACAAATTCTTTATATTCCTAATTTGTTTCTAATTCCCTTCTATAATCTACTTCATCCAACAGCTTTTAAACAAACTCTATACCCTAAAAATTATAACAACACTTAATTACACACACATACACACACACAAATTGTAATTAGCATGTCTGAGTACAAAGGAGCTCCATAATATTCATAAGCTGAAAGTGGTTACTCATATTCTTTAAAATTGCTTAAACGAAGATCACCGTCTTCTTGGGTTGCCAAGCAATGTTGGCAGAAGGTAAGAAATCTAACTTAGAAATCTTATTGCATATATGAATAATCATCAGCACAAAATGTAAAATAACTATAAACATTTAAAAACGGTCAAACAGGGACCAGGATGGATAGAACCTCACACGTCTGATAACCCAAACAGGAAAAACGAAAATCATGTAACATGTTTGCATTACAAAAACATAACTCTACCAACGATGTCAGGTGGTTATAATCAAAGCCTAAAAAATTCTATAACATTCCTGCTCGCCAGAAAAGCCAAAATAATTTTTTTTAATATGAATAATAGAAATGATTCGAACAACCAAATGAAGGGGCATAGGTGCGAGGAGAGTAAACTTTGTATAGACAGAGGGGAGGGCCATTATCCAAACTTTTGAGAAAACCCATGTGGTGCATGTAGCCTAATAATGCCCAAAAACTGGATCATTTCTCACAGTTGCCTTTTAAGGGAATATTTCAAAAAGAGGTTCTTTACGAGTCCATTCAGAATTGCAATCCCAACCTTTCTACTGTTCGGCTATGGATGCCAACGTTATGAGAACGGGGAGAAGCTGCTTCCACCAGTGTACATACTATTCTCTAAGGGTGTTGCAAGTTTCTCTTGAATATGGCATTTAAAATATTTTTTTTTTGTAAAGGAAAACATAAACATCATTATATCTGTATAATTTTTGTAAAGGCAAAAACTCATCACTTGAGATTATAATCTAGGATTCTCGATTAATACGCATGTATATATATATATATATATATATATATATATATATATATATATATATATATATATATATATATATATATAAGCCACATTAAGATTTTAATATTGAATTCCTTAAACCTTGGCTACGATACCGAAGGGAAATTCGTTTTATGATAAATGGTTTTGACAGGGACAGGGTTCAAAGCAATGCCTCTGGATAAAAACAAATACAGATGTCGAAAATATAAGATCAGTTCGACTGATCTATATACTGTAGCCTTGTCGAATTCACTTATTTATGTCCAGCCGTGAAATTAACCCATTTCAACTATGACAGCTTCTTGCTATGTTTGTTTGCAACAGTTTGATTATCAAAATCTAATTGTGGTTTAACACTTCAATGAGTGATGTTCATGAGGATTAAAGAGAAAACTAATATAAATATATATAAAGAAATATATATGGATATAATATATATATATATATGTATATATATATATATATATATATATATATATATACTGTATATATAAATATAAATATATATATATATATATATATATATATATATATAAACTGTATATATATAAATATATATATATATATATATATATATATATATATATATATATATATATATATATATATATATATATATATATACGTACATAGGAAACGTATTAATACTATATCGATTGAAGGCTCCAGTATAGAAGTTGAAGTGCAAATGTTGAATGTGAATAGAATTGAGAGGTTGAAACTTATGAGGCATACTGTTCGTGCCGAAAATATATTATAGTAGGTGTAAGAATTACTTTTGGCCTGAGGAAATGTAGATGAGGTAAAGTTACAGTAGAATTCAAGCAAGGGTAGAAGGATGCCTCGATATTACTTTGACGGGTTCGGCCCTGTAGTAAGAATAAGACTATGTTTGAAAAATGAGTGTCATTAGGAAGTGATGAAGACAACTAGGGGATAAAGCCCCTGATAGGGTTGGAATGATGGACTGAAATATGCATCAAAATAAAAATAACTCTGCTGAAAAATATAAAAGAAATATATATGTATAAGCAATGTATTCATTAAATTATAGGAACGAAGAATTTTTAATAATACAATAATCATTAGATTATATATATATATATATATATATATATATATATATATATATATATATATATATATATATATATATATACATATATATATATGTGTGTGTGTGTGTGTGTGTGTATGTATGTATATATGTCTACACTGGTGGTTCAAAAATAAGACGAAAGAAAATAGTTAAACAAATCCAATTGGAAAAAATAAATCACGTTTGTCCTTTCGTCGAAATTACCAAATACGCTCTGTCCCAAACGCGTATTAAACAGAATACTCGAAATTCCAGCCGATCGTAATCCGAGGGAAACGGCGTAGATACGCTGAAATACATTCCGGCGAATTGCAGTATACGCATCACGCTTTTTTTTTCAAAAGTGCGTGTGAAATCCCATGTGATTCTTATTAGAAGGCTAGTTAATTTCCACGTTAAATATAGCTGGCATTCTGTTTCATTAAATATATTCCGTAATATACTGAAATAAAAATGGGAACTAGAGAAAAGTGTGTTAAGTTCGAGCTTAAAAATTAGTTTTAAAACATTTCCTGTTTTGCTTTAGGTAAATTGGTGGAATATATTTACATAATTTTTGTTCAATATAAACCCTTTCTTATATATTATTACAGTTTTAGAGAATCTCAACTTTACATTTAGTTAAGAGCATTATGCACAATTTTATCTGCAAGGATGTTCGTACTATATATTCGAGATCAGAAAGGTAAAAATAATGGAATATTCTTGGGCCTTTGTTGTTAGGTGATAACATTGAAACTTGATGAAAGAATTAAATAACTATAATTCTGAGCGCTTTATTCAGTAATTTTAGTAAAAAAGTAATTCTGTGAAATAATCTTTTAAATTTTAAAACCATAAAAACTGGGAATACAGAATTTTATGGATATTTTATCATAAAATTTACTATACATCTGTTCTCTAAGTAATCTTAAATGTTTATCACTTATAAAGGATAACCTATATCCAAATCATTCTTAGATGGTTGAATAGAAACTGATTTCCTAAAAGTCATATTTTTAAATTAAGAAATCTTAATCTTATATCGAATTACTGTAATGTATTTTTTTTTTTAGAATGTTTGCCGTATTTGCAGTTACCTAATTTCTTTTTTAATAAACCTTTGACGGGATATTCCAAAAACCAGAATTTACTTATGACATACATTCTAATAAAAGGTGATAACCTTATCTGCACGAGATGATACCTATCCCAAAGAGAGCATGTCTTAATTTCAAGAATTTGCAGATTACCAAATTGTTATAGTTTCTACTGAACTTCAAAATACCCGGATATTGCACGAATCACCATAATTGAAGATAAGAAAAAAATATTCAAAGATTTTTATGGCTATCAACAGATCAGAGGCAGAAAAATTAGTTTTAAGTACAACCGTGATTAATGGCTGACTTTGAGTAAAGAGACCGTTCCATCAAAAGGTTGGCTTAAGCTAAATGGAAGGTTGAAAAAAAAAAATTGTTAACTCGAAAAATTATTAGGATGAATATTTCGATGCCCCGATAATTATCGCTTTGAATAATTGCAATAAGATATCCTTAACACCAAACAAAATTACACCTTAATTTATCACTTTATGGTGACCATACTTCTTGTGACGTCTATCTAACTATACTAAATTGTAGAGTTAGAATAACAATGTTTTTATAACTCTGGAATCAAAAATAAATACTACGCCCCAATAAACATTCATATCAATATGCTTTGACAATAAAACAAAGAGAGAGAGAGAGAGAGAGAGAGAGAGAGAGAGAGAGAGAGAGAGAGAGAGAGAGACTACAAAATTCATTCGTAGAACTTATAAAACAAGTATTGAACCATTGTGAAAAGGCTAAATTATCACACAAAACACAGTAATTAAGTAATAATGTAAAAAATTGCATTAAATGATACAAGGAATCAGATGAAAATATAAAGTTAGAGAACAATGATAAAGGTTTCATTCAAATACTGTATTGCAAATAGCCCAGTTAATGGATAAACTGTATATGAATTAAATATATATGGAATCGTATATAATAGTTAAAGATATTCATGGTTTGGTCGCCATGCATTGAACAGATATGTGAAATCTATCCAACGATGAAATTTTCATGTTGACCTTTTCTCCTCAAAGATTTCTCGACCATCTGTTGGAGAATTATTAGTTCCAACAGTTATATGATAACTGCCTCCGATTTTGGTAAATAATAGATTGAGCTTTGATAGAAATTTTGGTAGAATTTCGACTCCCAAACTTACAAATTCAATGAATTCTGAAACAAAAGACATTGCATTTAAATATATTGTATATATTGCTCCCTGTCAACACATGCTCTCGTATGCGAAGCTATTTGTTAGAATTCGAGACTTTGGTCGATTCTATATATATTTCATGTAATTGATATCTCATGGTAGAATTTTCATTGTGGATTTTAATTTTTTTTTAAATTTATACTTGGGTTGCCAAGTAATGTTCGCAGAAGGTAAGGAAACGAACTGAGAAATCTTATTACATATATGAATAATCATCAACATAAAATGTAAAATAACTGTACTGTAAACATTTAAAAATGGTCAAACAGGGACCAGGAAGGATAGGACCTCAGACGTCTGATAATCCAAACAGGAAACACGAAATTCATGTGACATGTTTACAATATTAAAACAAATCTACCAACGATATCAGGAGGTTATAATCAACATCTAAGAAATTCTATAACATTCCTGCTCGCTAGAGAAGCAAAATTAATTCTTGTTTTGTGAATACTAAAAATTATTCGAACAATCAAATGAAGGGGGCCTCGGTGCGAGGAGAGTAAACTGTGTATACACAGAGAGGGGAGGGCCATTATCCAAACTTTTGAGGTAACCTTGTGGTGCAGGTAGTGTAGTAATACCCAAAAGCTGGATCCTTTCTAACAGTTGCCTTTTAAGGGAAAACTTCAAAAAGAAATTCTTTACAGATCCGTTCAGAATTGCAATCCTGTACACCCAGGTCTAATCGCTTAAAATCTCCCAAGTTTTCTACTGTTCGTCTATGGAACACAACATTATGAAAATGGGGAAAAAGTATTTTGACATGTGTTCATACAATTCACTGAGTTGCAAGGGAAAATATAAACATCATTACATATGTATAATTTTTGTTAAGGCAAAAACTCATCATTTGAGATTATAATCAAGGGTTCTCGTTTAATACGCGTGTACGTGTGTTTTACACACACACACACACACATATATATATATATATATATATATATATATATATATTATATATATATATATAGATAGATAGATAGATAGATAGATATATATAGAAATATATATATATATATATATATATATATATATATATATATATATATATATACAAAAATATATATATATACACATATATATACAGGGGTATATATATATATATATATATATATATATATATATATCATCATATACGACAATTGACGCAAAGGGACTCGGTTAGATTTCGCCAGTCGTCTCTATATTGAGCTCTTAATTCAATACTTCTCCATTCATCATCATCTACTTCGTGCTTCATAGTCCTCAGCCATGTAGGTCTGGGACTTACAACTCTTCTAGTACCTTGTGGAGCCCAGTTGAAGTTATGGTGAACTACTCTCTCTTGGGGAGGGCGAAGAGCATGCCCAAACCATCTCCATTTACCCCTCATTATGATCTCATCCGTATATGGGACTCGAGTAATCTCTCTTATAGTTTGATTTCTAATCCTGTACTGGCATTTAACTCCCATTATCCTTCTGAGGGATTTGTTCTCAAATGAACTAAATCTATTGGAGATTGATTCATTGTCATACTATGACTCATGACCATAGAGTAACACCGATCTCACTAAACTGATATTTAGTCTGATTTTATATGTAATTTTAGGCGATTTGATTTCCAAATTTTACTTAACCTAGCTATTGTCTGATTTTTTTTTTTCAATCTTTCACTAAACTCTGATTCTTAAGACCCTGTATTGGAGATCAAAGTTCCTAAATACTTGAATGATTTTACCTCATTACCTCATTAATCCTTTCTCCTTCCAATGATATTTTATCTTCCATTATATACTCCATTCTCATCATCATCTCTGTCTTTCTTCTATTTATCTTCAGGCCAACTTCGTGTGATACTTCAGGCATTCTGATAAGCAAGCATTGCAAATCCTGTGGTGTTCTCCTAACAAGGACAGCATCATCAGCGTACTCTAGGTCTGCTAAATTCCTATCATCAATACATTCCAATCCTTCTCCACCATCTCCGACTGTTCTACACATGACAAAATCAATGAGGAGTATAAACAACATAGGTGACAATACAATCCCTTGGAGTACTCTGCTGTTCACTGGAAATTAATTTGATAAGACTCTATTTACATTAACTTTACACTAGCTATGCTCATGAACAGACTTAATAAAATTTACATATTTAAGAGGAATTCCATAATAACGCAGGACTTTCCATAAAATTGGCCAGTGCACACTATTAAAGGCTTTTTCATAGTCCACAAATGCCATCAAAAGTAGATTTCTATATTCTACGCATTGTTGTACAACATGTCTCAGAATGAAAATTTGGTCAGTGCAACTTCTACATTTTCCTTCTAAATCCTGATTATTCATCTCTCAGCTTTTCACCAATCTTTCTCCCCAGTCTCTTTAGAATGAGCATACTATATATTTCCCAAGCAACTAGCGTAAGAGTTATGCCTCTGCAGTTATTGCAACCAGTCCTCCTTTTTTTTTTTTCTTTTTTTTTTCCACCATCACTCCTAACTCCCATTTATCAGGTTTTGCCTCTTCATGCCAAATACTACAAAATAATCTTGTAAGTACCCTGGGAGTCACTTCATTTTCGGCCAGTATCATTTAGGCATTCATTCCATGGTATCCAGGGACTTTCCAATACTTAGTGTTTTAATGATAGTTTCGACCTCAAACACACTGAATTTATTCATAGGCACATCTAGGTCTTCATCAGCTTCAGGTATATCAATAAAATTATTCCCTTCATATCTCCTTTTCATAACCTCACTAAAGTGTTCCACTCAACGTTGTCTTTCTCCATCTTCTGTTGTTATAACAGATCCATCTCTCTTTTTGATGGGCATATGCTTCTACTTCTTTGCCCCCATAGAGATTTCATTAATAATTCTATGAGCAATTCTTACACCATAGCGACTTCCTGAATTCAGAAATTTGTCAGCCTCATCTGCTTTACCGTCTAAATATTCTCTCCAGTCATTCCTGGCTTTTCTTTTGACCTCACTATCAATACTAGAACAATTAGCATGCTCTACCTTGTAGTTTTCATTACTTCCTCGACAACTTTCAACAATCAATTTCTGTTTTTGTCTCCTTTTTATAGCACCCCAAGTATCATTTGATATCCATGTCTTTCTCCTTGAAACTGCGTGTCCCAAGACTTCACTACCACTGACTGATATATGTTCTTAATATAACATCATTCTCTATTTATTGTCTGCTCTTCGTCTCATATATATATATATATATATATATATATATATATATATATATATATATATATATATAAATATATATATATATATATATATATATATATATATACAGTATATATATATATATACATATATATATATATATATATATATATATATATATATATATAGATATATATATATATATATATATATATATATATATATATATATGTATATAATTCAGGTAATAAGTAATATGAAGATTTAAATATAGAAGTCCTTCAACCTTGGCAACAATACAGAAGGGAAATTCGTTTTATGATATATGGTTTTGACAGGCCAAGAAATCGAAGCAATGCTTCTAGATATAAACAAATCCAGATGTCAAAAATATAAGTTCAGCTCAAGTGCTCTATATACATCTGTCAAATTCACTTATTTGTGTCCAGACTTGAAATTGACCCATTTCAACTAGAACAGCTTATTGCTAAATTTGTAACATTGGCTATTTATAATATTTTTGTCATAAACACTCGTGAGATTTACCCATTCAATTATTGAGTTATGCATATCATAATATATTAGTGGTTTAACACTTGAATGAGTAAAATTCATGTATATTGAATACAAAATTATATATATATATATATATATATATATATATATATATATATATATATATATATATATATATATATATATAATTTGAATACAGTGGAAACATATTAAACCTTTGTCTAGCCAAGGCTCCTGTAAGGAAGTTGAAGTACAAAATAATGTTGAATGTGAATGGAAATGAGAGGTTGAAACTTATGAGACATACTGTTCGTGCAGAAAATATAGTATATGAGGTGTATAAATTGCTGTTGGTCTGAGGAAAGGTGGATATGAGATAAGGATAGAGTAAAATTCTACCAAGGGTATATGGATGCCTCGATTCTACTCTAACGGGGTCGGTCCAATAGAAAGAATGACCATGTTTGAAAAATTAGTGTCATTAAGAAGTGCTAAATGGAACTAGAGGATAAAGCCCCGGAGAGGGTTAGAATGATGGACTGAACTATGCATTAACCTAAAAACAACACTTCTGAAAAAAAAAATATATACATATATATATATATATATATATATATATATATATATGTGTGTGTGTGTGTGTGTGTGTGTGTGTGTGTGTGTGTATTAATGATGTATTCATTAAATTATAGGAACGAAGAATTTTTGCTAAATGTAAATATATATATATATATATATATATATATATATATATATATATATATATATATGTGTGTGTGTGTGTGTGTGTGTATGTGTGTGTGTGTGTATGCATACACTAGTGCGTATATGTATGATAATCTTTAATCACAATAACGTACCTTTCAGGTGGATCAGAAATAAGACGAAAGAAAATATCTAAACAAATCCGATTGAATAAAATAAACCACTTTTGTCCTATCGTCGGAAGTATAAAAAACGTTGTATCACAAACGCGTATTCAACAGAATACTACAAATTCCAGCCAATCGTAATCCGAGGGAAACTGCGTAGATACGCTCAACATCCAGGTGAATTACAATATACGCATTACGCTTTTTTTTTTTTTTTTTTACAAAAGTGCGTGTGAAATCCCCTGCGATTCTTATTAAATGGCTAGTTAATTTGCACGTTAAATATTGCTGGCGTTCTGTTTTATTAAATATATTCCATAATATTCTGAAATAAAAATGGGAAATAGAGAAAAGTGTGTTAAGTTTCGAGCTTAAAATTAATTTTAAAACATTTCCTGTTTTGCTTTAGGTAAATGGGTGGAATATATTTACATAATTTTTGTTCAACATAAACAATTTCTTATATATTATTACAGTTTTAGAGAATCTCAACTTTACATTTAGTTAAGAGCATTATGCACAATTTTATCAGTTTGTACTGTAAATTAGAGATCAGAAAAGTAAAAATAATGGAACATTCTTGGGCCTTTGTTGTTAGGTGATAACATTGAAACTTGATGAAAAAAAAAATAAAATAACTCTAATGCTAAGTACTTTATTCAGTTTAGTTGGAAAAAAATTATGTGAAATAAAACGTTTAAATTTTAAAACCATAAAAACTGGGAATACAGAATTTTATGGATATTTTACCAGAAAATTTACTCTACATCTGTTCTTTAAGTAATCCTAAAAGTTTATCACTTATAAAGGATGACCTACATCCATATTTTTCTTAGGTCGTTGAATGGAAACTTATTTCGTGAAATCATATATTTCAATTGGAAAATCTTAATCTTATATCTAAGTACTGTACTTTTTCCTAATATTTGCAGTTACATATATATTTTTTCTTTTAATAAAATTTTGACGTGATATTCCAAAATCCAGAATTTACTTGTAACATTATATATTCGAATCAAGAATAGTAACCTTAGCTGCAAGAGAAGATACCTATCCCCAAGAGAGCATGTCTTAATTTCAAGAATTTGCAGATTACTAAATGTTAAGTCAATCTTGTGCAACCCAGCAATTGTTATAGTTTCTAATGAACTTCAAAATACCCGGATATTGTACGAATCAGCGTATGGCTGTAAACAGATCAGAGGCGGAAAATGAGTTTTAAGTGAATCCGCCATTAGTGGCTGACTTTAAGTAAAGAGACCGTTCCAGCAAAAGGTTGGCTTAAGTTAAATGGAAAGTTGAAGGAAATAAAAATGAAAATTGTTAACTCCTCGAAAAAATAGGAGGATGAATGATTCAATGCAAGATTAATTATCTCTGAATAATTTCAAAAAGATATTCTTAACACCAAACAAAATTGAACCTCAATTAACCACTTTATGGTGACCATACTTCTTGTGACGTCTAACTATACGAAATTGAAGAGTTACAATAATATTTGTATAACTTTTGATTTAAAAATAGACACTAAGATCCAATAAACATTCATATCAATACGCTGGAAAGGTAAAACAGAGAGAGAGAGAGAGAGAGAGAGAGAGAGAGAGAGAGAGAGAGAGAGAGAGAGAGAGAGAGAGAGAGAGAGAGAGAGAGAGAATCATTATATAAATGCTGACCAATTGGCAACCCACAGTAGGAGCTCCATCCAGACATATCAAAACCCGGTGAGTACCTTGGCAAAGGAGAGAGTAACTCTGTCCCAGACCAGGGATGGAATCTACCCAAGAGGACCAATCAGCAGCCAGCTCCTGACTAGATGAATGAACCGAACCATATGAATATAGCTTGCTATGCCTACTTCTATTGAGACTTTGCCTGAAGACAGTTTACTTTTTAGTAAAATTATAGAACTGATATCCAATATAAAACATTTACTGGCAGTACTAACGAAAGAAATAAAACCTGATCCATTGAGAAGCTTAACTACAAGATTAATGTCACTGAGGCAGCAGTAATTTTCCATGAAACAATTTCATTATCACTATTATTATAGCTTTTAAAATTTTCATATTTCTAATATCATTATTACTAATGACTTGATTTTTTTAGCTTAAGGGAGTTAAAATCAAATGGGTAAATTAGAAAAATCTAATATTCAACAGATAATGGGAACATGTTATTGTCAACCTAAATATTAGGGAAATCAAACAGAAATAAAGAAGTTTTACTTTCTCTATCACTACCTCAAAAGAAACATATCAAGGATAACTTAAATATGACTAAGGAGGTGATAGAAAAATAGATATGACAATTAAATACTTCAAAAAGTTTAAAAAGTTGCACATTCATTAGCACGACACCTGCATTCGTTTTCATTTGGCATATTGCATTCATTAACATAAAATATTTTCTACATTTCCTCTGTTATTCTTTATTGTACTATTATCATTTTGCCATTATAATTATTATTGTTATTATAGATCAATAATCTAATTGTCTTTAAACAACATTATTATTATTATTATTATTATTATTATTATTATTATTATTATTATTATTATTATTATTATTGATATCATCACCACTCACCAGTGGTACACACCACAACATATCCAATTAATTTCCACTGTATAAAGAATTCACTGTCTCTAGTAAATTCATAACCATTTAAATACCAATATTGCCATTACTTACCTAATTCACGACCAAGGAATTGAAAAAATCTTTGCTATTGAAAATTCATGAACTTTGGGATATATAATCCAATTCCCACAAATGCACAGTCCACTACAATTTACTTTCACCCTTCATATAACCCATTCATTAGCCTTATCACACGAACACACACACACACATGCAAAGACACCCACACACAAACTAAAGTTGTTCCTGGGCCATGAAGTTCTGGGCAGTCCCCTAAGGTTCCTTTTGGCAAATGTGATTTATAGGAAGAAGAGAAATTAAATTTATTATCATTGGGATGCGGCTAATTACAAAACTATGTACTAGCGTGAACCGGAAACATTGAGAGAGAGAGAGAGAGAGAGAGAGAGAGAGAGAGAGAGAGAGAGAGAGAGAGAGAGAGAGAGAGAGAGAGAGAGAGAGAGAGAGAGAGAGAGTGAAAATATGCAAATAGTTATCGTCAACAGTAAAGTTTCATTAAGGTCCCTACAAATATGGGAAATATAATAAGACTTTTTCAAAGAGATCTAATTTGTTTTCATATTCATAAACGCAAAAGTATAAGAACAAAATACAAACGAATAACTAAAAAAAAACTGAATTGTTAAAAAAAGGATATTAATCAGACGAATTGATGTAGAAAAATCAAAATTAGTGATAAATTAATTTTTCTGATGAAAGTTGCTATTTGATAAAAGCAGATCAATATTCTTATGAAATGAATTCGTTGCTATTATAACTTGATTTGAAAATAAAATAATTTGCGTGGACTGAACTATATCAATATGTTTTCTTACACCATGAAAGTAATACGTTGCTGTTTTCACCCGGTTAATATTCATTACAAAACGCCGCCTACTGCCAAATTTCTTCAGTTAAGAACTATATAATCTCCATTTGTAACAATGATTTCTATAATTGATGTCTTTTCGAACAACATCGATCGATTAGTAATGCCCTTCTATCAGAAGACTAACTATAGATTTAACCATATAATTTTTAAAAAATCTTCAGAAAATTATTTTTTTAAGATAACAAAATCAATAAAATTTAAGGAAAATATTCATGATTTCATAGCAGTGACGCTCCTGTTCGAATGAACAACGTTAAAGAGAATTTTGAATTTTATATCATTAATGCATCTGTTTAAGCAGAGATGAAAATCATCATATGTTGACATTCTCTTTCATTCTTTGACCGCGTAATCATGATGCCCTTGTTTTCAAACTCAAACAGTTGGGAGTGAGTGGGTCGTTTCTTAGCACCATTATTGAATTATCAGGTAATAAATCGCAAAGTGTTATTGTTGATGTCCACCATAGTGAGTATAGTTATGTGATATTTGGTGTTCCTCATGGTAGTGTTCTTGGCCCCATTACTATTCATACTACTTTATATACACATATGTGGTTTGGTCTAGAAAACAAGTTTGTTGCATATGCAGAAGATACTACTCTCTTTGCATCAATTCCATCTCCTGAATGTAGATCTGGGGTTGCCGAATCCCTTAATAGAGATTAGCTAAACTTAGTGCATGGTCCTAATTATGGGGTATGAAGCTGAATCCTAACAAAACTCACAAGTATGAATGTAAGAAGGTCAAGGACCGTGGTGCCTCAACATCTGGATCTAAGCACTGATAATGATTCTTGAACTTTTTATGACTTAAAATTCTAGGAATGATTCTCAAGAGCAAATTTACTTTTGAGAAAACATTAGGTCTGTGTCTTCAATTGCACAAAAAACTGGCTAATTGAAAAAGCCTTTTATTATAATTCTGACCATCCTTTACATTCAGATCTACCTTGGCAGTTCCATCCTGTTCGTAATACTAGACATGAAGTTAATTCTAATAGTCAGGCTTTCTCAATCTTGAGGCTCATTACTACAAATACTCTAGAAGTTTTATTCCAGCTCTGAACAAGTTGTGGAATGATCTTCCTTATCGGGTAGTTGAATCAGGAGACCTTCAAAAGTTAAAACACGCACCAAATGTTTTTATGTTGAACAGGCTTACATAAGTCCTTTTATAATTTATATATCAAATATCTGTTTTAATGTTATTATATTTTTTTGAAATATTTCATTTGAATTTTTCATTACTTCTTATATCATTTATTTATTTCCTTATTTCATTTCCTCAATGAGCTAATATTCCCTGTTGGAGACCTTGGGCTTATAACATCTTGCTTTTCCGACAAGGGTTGTAGCTTAGCTAGTAATAATAATAATAATAATAATAATAATAATAATAATAATAATAATAATAATGATAATAATAATAATAATGATATCTTTACATAAACATAACAACAATATATATCCTCCCACACCCCTTTCTAATGTTTGATTTATATTATTACTAATAATATCTAATTAGTACCAAAGCTAAAGCTCCCTTAAAAGTTATTTTTTTCCAGACTAAAACCCTATCTATCACCTCAAGCAAGAAGAACAAGATCGTTCAGATGATATCTAGAAAACCAAGGCTTGGTCGGGTGACTGTCCCCAAGATAATGGTTTGCTCAGAATTTATCTTGCAGTAAAAGGCTATGACCAATAAGTCCGCTACTAAGAACACGTCTTTCCCAGGAGGTTTCTTCCAAGCCGCAGGTATTTAGAGCATGGCCATATCCCATTTTCCTACATTATAGAGAAACAGTAAAATCCAGAGTAGATCCAAGTGAAAAGAACATCGAAAAAGTGACTAATAACTACAGATGACAAGGGCAAATTTTCACTTGTAGGTTAATTAGGCACATATCTAATTATCATTATAATTGTTATAGGTGTTAATGATCCTGTGGAAGTTGTTTTTCTTTATTTGGGAAAATGGAAATTTATACTAAAACAAGCAATATTCATTGTTCTCAATATCATCATTAATATTATTATCATCATTTTTATTTTTATTGTTATTATCATTATCACTTATATGATCATCATCAGTTATAGCAGCAATATATTCTTGAACAGTAAAAAAGTTTGAGATGAAAGAAAAAATTATCAGCATATAAAACATATAATCAATAATCATCATCTACTGCACACCAAACACCTAAAACATAGGTAAACATTCCCTAGAAACCCCTACACTAATATCTTGCAACTAATTATTCAAACAATTTTCCTTCGGTGCCAAGAAGAATCTCTTATGAAATCTACAATTTTAATTCAAGAGACACTCAATGGCGTTCTTATCTTTACGGGCTGGAATAGCACAATTCACTGAGGACATGACAACCATTTATGATAACATGTTATACAGGGAGGTTTTCTGGGTAACTAGGTAATTATCTTCCACGTCTCGAGGGCAATTATCACTTACAGCTGCTTCTACGTAATTATAATTAAGTCATATACCTAAGCCAGTGTTAATTAATATCGGAATAACTTTGATTCCGGTCACAAAGGTTATTCATTTTCTGGATCAATGCCCGAGCAGCAACATGGAATAAAAGTTGGGAAGCAATATACTAATTGAAAGAGGGTTCGGTCATTTATATATTTTTGCTACTCGCTGAGAGGTTTCATTAATCGATCATGAGAACTCATTTGGTTAAGTTGGGCAGAATATAATTCCAGCATAACACGAAATGAACTTGGATTTTCCAGGTATAACATGCACATAAAAATCACTACAACTACGCATATTCTCTCCCTCTCTCTCACTGCATACACACACACACACACATATATATATATATATATATATATATATATATATATATATATATATATATATATATATATATATATATATCAAAATGTCTAAAATTGATGAACATAACAAAACAAAACTATCGGATCAAATCAATCTCCCTTTTTCCTTCAAAATTGTGTATGTACAGTATATACAAATATATACACATTTCCTTATTTACCTTCCTCACTGAGCTATTTTTCCACCCCTTGGAATTATAACATTCTGCTTTTCCGACTAAGGTTTTAGCTTTGCTAGTAATGATAATATAAGGGATTAGGAAGGTTTGTGTTTATCAATTTGTTTTTGATAATTAAATAGGCCCATCAAAAGAACTCCAATAAGGTTTTTAATACTGTACAAACCTATATATGAACTTATCTTTATTGACTCTATAACAAAATAAAATCTGCAGGATAAATTTGTTATTTTAGGAGAAAATTCCTTGTTCCCATAGTGACGCCTAAAAGTCTGATAATCTATCACAAAGCCAGCTAAATCTAATAACAATTCCACTTTTGTTAGATGTACCTTAATAAAAACACTAGGAGAAGTCGAAATTGATAGAAGAAAAATTAAAGAAATGTATTGGTAGTGGGATTTTATCTTTATAACTTTTGTGGACTAAGATTGCGTTCACTCGCTTACAAGATTTTAATCGTTTTTACAGATTATTTATCTACTTTGGTTATTTTACTTATATAACCAAGTTTTTACTTATCAGGTCAATCGACCACATATCATTTCACCATTTGATTTTAACACATTCCGACTGATCTTCGATTATTTAGGAGAAATTTGAAAATATGAATCAAAAATATTATCTCAGCGTTATAGTAAAACTAATTAGCATGCAGTCAACACTACTGGTTATCCATCAGCTCTGCCAGATTATTTCGATGAATCAACTCTTGATCGTCCACCATTTTGTCCAGATTTTAAGGAATACTAAGAATGTTATCCATGTGTTATACTTAAACTGATTAAAAGTTGAAAATTAACTAAATTCCTGCATATTTCTGCTTGAAAGTTTTCATTTCTTGAGATAAGTTTCTACAAGATTCTCACACAGAAAGTGGCTCTACAAGTTGGCCATTAAAGTAAGATTTGGGAGTTTCCTGCAGCCGTTCAAGTGGGCCGTTTGGTGAGCAAATTAGCCAGTAAAGTCTACAGTTATACCTGGTCCCATTAACAACGATCCTCAAAATTTTCTCTCTTTCCTTTGAAAACTAATTGCTTTTTCTGGCTTGCTTTCCTTAAAGTGCTTCTTTGTACTTCTTGGGGAGTTTGCTTTCGCATTTACAGGTTTTATTATAATAGTATTATGAGGTTGCGGAAGCCTATTGGAAACGTCGCAGTCTGGTGGTCTGCCGGACCGGGGTTCGAGCCAACTCAAATTCAATAATTTCTTGTAATTTCTACATCCTCTGAGCTAAAGATGAGGATTTAGTGGAGGCTTTAGCCTGGCCCTCCCTCGTCCTAGCTTTAGCGCTGATCATATGTATATAGTATATGGCCATTCTATATGGTATTCTCCTGCTAGCTAAGTGGTTCTCACTGTCCCTTGCATCTGCCATTCATGACTGCCATTTAAAAATCTAAACCTTTAAATAGGAAAATACTGGTCCATCGATGGGGGCAGGGACGCCATTGAAGGCTGTCGTGATCCAAAGGTAAAAGATAGATAAAAGAATGCAGAGACGCTATTTGATTTCGTTAAAATGTGGGTGCAAAGCTGAAGGCCAAGACTGTGCAGTTAACTTTTATTAATGCGTACATTGAAACTCTCAAACTGCAGTCATGCCACCAACCTACTACAGAAACCTGACTATTAAGTTAACAAATTAAAATTTACAATAGTTACCGGGTAATTGCTAATTATGTTATCTACAATAGTTACATAAGTGACTTGGATTTGTAGGCCGTGTGATTTATGAATTAATCAAAAGTTCTAAATTATAAAGAGCACTAATCTAATATCAGTCCATCATTACCAAAAACAACATTGAAAGCTCAACAACACGTTATGTGGATAATTATCAAACTCGGTGTTAATAGTACCATCATGTGTGTGTATTGATATGAGTCTTCAGGAAAATCACTAACGGCAGGGGATTGTAGAAGAGTCACAAAAGTAAGTATCTTGACTCTCCTAAATGACTCTCCCTAACGCAGACATCTTCTTTAGGAAGGCACATATAGTTTTCTTCTCAAGTTACTAACCCAGAAAGCAGTAGTTCTACTCACTAAGTTTAGCACATATGTCGAGATTGTGTAACAAAGTGTGGCGTATAAAGCTAACAAGCAAATAGGGGTGCCAGTGATGAAGTTTGTTTTGGGGGCTTTGAAAAAGTGACTGTCCTATTAGGGACGACCTAAAAAGCCACCTATCTGACAGGTGCGTAATTACCAGAAAAATCCTCAAGATAAGTTTTCAATACAATCTATAAAAAGACAAAATGGAAGATGCTGATTACATTCGATGTAATAATTGATTATAAGTGAAAAGGAAATTAATAAAATATGTTTTGAGTTAAGCATATCGAGGAAAAACACACAGCAGAAAGTTGTTAAATAGATAAAAAAAAAATTATTTGCTCTTGAAAGTCTCGTTTTCTACCAGTCTTACAGGTGATTGGTTATAGATATTCATTCATACAATACTGTTCAATGGACTTATATAATGTTTCAATGTAACGCAAATTACATACAACTGCAAACGATACTGTATATATCATGGTTCAGTTATAAGTCTTGTAATTAATTTCTTATACAAATTGTGCTTTGATACAATATTCATTTTTAGGGGTGATATTATTAGCCCTATGTAGAATATATACAAGCATATACACAAAATATATTTATATATATAATGCATATACAGTATATACATATAATATATATACATATAATATTATATACATATATATATATATATATATATATATATATATATATATATATATGTTCACATATATATACACGCATAATACATATATACTAAGATATAATATATATATATATATATATATATATATATATATACATATATACCCACATAATATATAAATATATATATATATATATATATATATATATATATATATATATATATATATATATATATATATATATCATTTATACGTATATACACACAACGTCTTCCCTAAACTGCACGAAGAAAAAGAGGCGGTCAATAACTCTCACCAGTGATCATATGTAATCATTTAAGCTCCTACAAAAGATATTTGTTTTTCCTATTTCAATTATAAAATGTTTTTCAAGCCTTTCCTAGTTTCTACTTCCATGAAAGGAATGGTGTTCACTACATTTGTTGCCGGATAATACTGATTGAAGTGGAATAGGTTGGTAGCTTGGGCAGAATTGTCGGATTCAGATTAGCATTAGGAAGTATTGAGCCTTTGACATCCATGCTGTTTGACAACTGGATATACTAAGAATCAGTGACTTGTATCTCTTTGAAGTTTTAGGAGTAAGATGAACGGTAGGTTTCCTGATTAATTCATTTTTTGTTGTCCGTTTTAGAAGGCAGACATATAGCGAGAAATATCAGAAAGAGAAAAGGAAACAATCTGTATTTCAATAAAATACTAGCGTCACATCTACCAGGGTCTGCTAGTCAAACCTGCCATGCAGAGTAAGGTCATAAATTTGTGAGATAAAGGACTTTCTTAATACTCTATTCCATGATGCAACAAGCATCATCTTACAGCTGTCAGATTATGTGTAAAATGAAGTGTTACACTAATGCAATATTATTCAAAAAATGATCAACAAATCTGAAGAATTTAATCATTCATTATATAAAAATTCTACGACTATTTTGTTCCATATTTTCTTATTCGCTCGGTCCTTTTGCCTTTGGCTACACTCTCTGGTTCACCCAGTTGATATCTTTATCTCTCAACCCAATTATGACTAATAAACACATTTAGTTCCTCCAAAAGTTGCTGATTGATTGTTTACTTATTTGGGTATTGCATGCGTTTATGGTTATTGAGAACGTCCCATAGTACAGTAATTACAATAATATAAGCTTATCTTTAATATTGTTGTATGAAATTGTGACGTGTGTGTTTGTGTAGGTATATGTACACACACACACACACACACACACACACACACATATATATATATATATATATATATATATATATATATATATATATATATATATATAAATATATATATATATATGTATGTATATTTATATATGTATATATATATATATATATATATATATATATATATATATATGTATGTATATATATATATATATATATATATATATATATATATATATAATATATATATATATATACTTATATATATAATATATATATATATATATATTATATATATATATATATATATATATATATATATATATATATATATATATTATACAATTTATATATATACATATATATTTATATACATATATAAATACACACACATATATATATATATATATATATATATATACATATATGTATATATATATACATATATATATATATATATATACATATATATATATATATATATATATATATTTATATATATAATATATATATGTATATATAATATATATACATACTCATATACTGTATATATATATATATATATATATATATATATATATATATATATATATATATATATATACACACACACACATATATATATATATATATATATATATATATATATATATAATGTTAAGCTACAAGCCTACTTTGAAAAAGATGATCCTATAAGTCCAAGGGCTCCAACAAGGATTAGAGCGATGTAATAAAAGGAAATAAGGAAATAAATGAACTTCAATAGAAGAAATGAACAGTTAACATAAAATGTTTTAAAAGCAGGAACAATATTAAAATAATTTTTTCATATATAAACTATATAATCTTAAAGAAAAAAACAAGAGGAAGAAAAATAACAGCTTAGTGTGCCCGAGTGTACCCTAAAACAAGAGAACTCAACTCCAAGACAGAGGATGACCATGGTACAGAGGCAAAGGCACTACCAAAAACTAGCGAACAATGGTTTCATTTTAGAGTATCCTTCTCCTCGAAGAGCTGTTTACCATAGGTAAAGAGTCTCCTCTACCTTTACCAAGAGGAAAGTAGACACTGAACAATCAAAGTGTAGTAGTTAACATCTTGACCGAAGAAAAATTGTTTGGTAATCTCAGTTTTGCTAGGTGTATGACGACAGATGAGAACGTAGAAAGAATAAGCCATAATATTTGGTGTATGTGCAGGCACAGTAAAAATGAGCCGTAACCAGAGAGGGAGATCATATCTATTGCTGTCTGACCAATCAAAGAACTCAATAACTCTCTAGTGGTAGTATCGACAGGTGCCTGTTTCCCAGGCCAACCCACTGTATATTCCTTATCTAGATATCAATCCTGATCTAAATATCAATCTCTGGCACCATCGCTTCATTAGTTTTTTATACACAATCAACTGTTCCGTTAGCTTTTCCTGTTGAACAGAGTAGCACAAGTCTAACTTCATAGTTTATATATAACAAAGCTATTTTAACGTTATATTCATTATTCGTTACTTTTAACATATTTCATTTATTTCCTTATTTCCTTTCCTCACTGAGTTACTTTATCCTTTTGGAGCCCTTGGGGTTATAACATCCTGCCTTTACAACTAGGATTATTGTTTAATAAATAAATAAATAAATAAATAAATATATATATATATATATATATATATATATATATATACATATCTATATATATACATATATATATATATATATATATATATACATATCTATATATATATATATATATATATATATATATATATATATATATATATATATATATATATATATATATATATAACGCAAGAAAGTACGCTAATATGTAAGTACATACATTCGTGATTACCTTAAGTAGATAGGCCAGTCATACCAAAGCAAAACGATACAGTTCCTTGTTCGCAATAATAACAAAGACACAGTAACGAAGAGCATCATTTATCCAGTAATTGCCCAGGAACACAGACTCCAATAACATTACAGCTTCAGATAAACGTAATTCAGATTATTAGCTATCTCTGCACCAAAGTCAGCCAAAAGCTCTGTAATCAATACTAAGCTAGACACAGAAGGAAGGAAGAGTGAAATAAATTTAACGTTATTTCATATTCTATCATTATTTCCACCTAGCAAGTGTGGAGTTATAAGAAATAACAAGAATAATAAAACCTTACCGACAGCAATAACGATAAAAGTTATACTATGCAATGGACAAAATAACAATAAGAGTAACACCAACAAAAACAACAAAATAACAACAACAATAATAATAATAATAATAATAATAATAATAATAATAATAATAATAATATTAGGTTTCCTTGATTTAGAAGATCAGGGATAATGTATTATTACATATGTTCTGCAGGCGTTTCATAGACGCTCGTACACTGTAACAGCATTGTTTTTTTTTTTTTTTCATCTATTGCTCTTCCCACACCGCAGTGATAATAGAAACCTTTTTATGCTTGCTATCTCACGTTTTGTACCGTTTGAATTTTGTGCCATTCTTGCTCTCAATTACCTGTATATATGCATGTTGGTTTGAATAAACCCAGTTGTATTCATCTCACCTTTCTTATTACCTAACAGCCACATGGCACAATTAGTGACCCCAGGGGACCAGCCTCATCCCGCCTTCCCCATTGCCGCTATGACCTACTCTTCGAAGATGCCACCCTCCGACCCTGTCTCTTTCATCCACGTCACATCCATGAAACTACCACACTTTGGTAGTGCAAAACTATTTGCCTGGTTTCAGTGCGACCCGAGGTTCAGTTTCGTATCAAGGGTTGGGTTCGCTGAAGTTCCATAACAGACTATACCCTCCCTGTGATCCCCGAGGACACTTTCCCGTAAATCTTGACCGAGGGGGCACCACAATAGCATACGACGCCCTAGAAACATACTTCCTGGAGCAGTACTCACCATAACAAGCTTCCTGTACGGACAAATTTATTCAGTTTTCTCTAAAACCCTTTGGGAACCAGAAGGCTTATCTCTCCTCCTGGGAAATGACAAGTATCCCTCGGCTGCAACCTGCTGCAAACGGCTCTCTTCGGGAGATGAAACCAATTCGTTCCATTTGGGTACACGTCCCTATCCGAAGGACCTGATGACCAATCCTTTATGGACAGCCACTTAACCACCTTCAAGACATCCATCAACGACTCTAATCCTGACAAAGAGGACAACTATTCAACATCGACCAAAGCTGCCATGAACGTAACAGAGCAGTGACAAAGATGCCCACCATTCATATATGTAACTTACTGATGCCCATTGAATGAAGTTATGCTACTACTACTACATATTCCGGGCTGCTGCAAAGAAATGTGCAAATGGTTGTCAGTGTCCAAAAAAAAATTGTAAGTAGGCCATCGCTTGTGGCTTTGACCTTCCCTTTCACTAACCTTTTCTTTTAACATGATGCAGGTACAGACATAAGGTTTTTTATGTACACTGGTGCTTCCCGTTCTCTTCTACCAAGGCCACTCTCCAAGAAAAGACTTAGTCATTCTAAGCCTGCCTATGTCCACCTGGTACCTGGCATTCTTGTGTTCTCAACCGCCTGCAACAGAACAGCCTTGTAGTCCTGTGCGGCAAGTGTACCTTTGGCGAGAGCAAACTATCATTCTTAGGTCATTGCATCATTCCAGCGTCCAACCCCTCCCAGAGAAGGTATCGGCTATTCAAAACTTTCCAAAGCACTAGACCATCGTAGCACTAAAAGAATTCTATGGGGTGATAAACTATTATCAGTGGTTCATGCCAACCATCACCGCTTTACATCATCACCACCTCTATGCCTCCATCAAGGGGGAGCGAAAAGACCTGAAGTGGGGTCTCTTTCAGGAAGTGGCCTTCTGCAACGCAAAAAAATGCCCTATCAACTGCTGTTCCTCTCACCTTTCCTTTGCAACATGCCCCTCTCCTTCTCTCCTGCGATGCTAATAATGTCACTATTGGTGCAGTACTTGAGCAGGTGGTAAACGGCTCACCCCACCCATTAGAGCTTCTTCAAAAGAAAACTGAGGAAGGATCGGTCTACTCCACATTCAACCACTAATTACTGGCAGTGCCTTTGGTTGTCCATCACTGGTAGGCCACAACAGTGGATGGATATCCTGCAACTCCTTCTGTTGAAAAGATGTCCCCCTTGACGCCTCCAAAGCCGGCCTCCTCTGTGATGTCAGTAATGGTAGGCCGCAACCGTGGATACCTGGCTCCCAGGCGCCAACATGGGTTCGATTTCATTATGGCCTCTCATATCCTTTAAGCCAACCTGTTACACATGAGAAATCATGTTTTGCTGCGTAACAACACTAGCAAGTCTTCGCTAACATCCCCTAACTTAGGCCCTTTCTTCATGATCTGTCACATACCGAAGGCTTTCTTAATTAACATTCGTGGCAAAGAAGACTGGGTCTCCATTGATTGCCTAAACCTGCATATCTCCTACTAGATGACCCACCTACAGACAACCCTATTTCCCATGTATGTCTTTTTTAGGGGGAGCCATGTTCTGCACGTGTTTCATACACGCTCATGCACTGTAACATACTGCTTTTTTGTCATATCTCGCTCTACCCCACACTGATAATAGAAATCTGTTTATGCTTGCTATTACATGTTTTGTACTGTTTTAATTTTGTGTCAAAAGAAAAAATAACAACTATTGATAAATATAACAACTATTTACTGCCTTCAAACATAATTGAACGATATCCGAAACTATTTAACAAATACCTCCTAAAAAGTTATCATGAAACGCATAAGAGAAAAAAATGTGGAATATTCAAATGTAAGCTTATGCTCTCTACATTCAACAACTTGAGATTCGTCGTTTGAAAATGCTAAGAAGAATACAAGAAAGAAAACTATCCGAAGGAAATTAAAAAGCGTCGGGGTAAAGAACGAAACAAGATATCGAGAGTGAAGGAATGTATGGTCATATATATATATATATATAAATATATATATATATATATATATATATATATATATATATATATATATATATATATATATATATATATATATATATGACTTTGCATAGAGATGCCAACGAAAGCTGGGTTCGACAGATACCCCAAGAAGGATCAAATGTAAAAAAAAGCAAAATGTTGGGATAATTAATTAATGCAGCCGAATATCAAGCTGCATGGGTTACAAAATCATGCAAAAGGTTGGGTTAAATGATGTAAGTCAAGTCGAAAAACATTTAAGTCAGGTAATCAGAGAATGAAGTAGATAAGTTATTAAAGAAATGTGGGTGAGTGAAATGCTAGTAATACAATAAGGAAAAGTTTGTTTAATGATGCAATTGGTCAGGTAGAATCTTTACAGGACGTGTTTCATACACGCTCATGCAATGTAATGCTAGTTATTTTTTTATCTCGCACTCTCTCAGCAATGATATTAGATCCACCCCTTTAAGATTGCCATCGCATATCTTAGATTGTTTTAATTGTTCTGACATTCTTGCTCTCAATTGCTTGTATATAACATCGTTATCTGTTGAATAAATCTTATTTTTATTCACCTCGCCTCTCTATGAGCACCTAACCAAATAATATACGAGTTAAGTAATCAGGAAAAAGTCTGGATTAAACTGTGAAAGAAATCTCATCAACTAATACTTGAATGAGATAATCATGAGCATGAAGAGCTAAATAATGCAAGAAGCTGGATCGAATAGTGAAAAGGCTAGATTATTGCACAAAAAATGAAAACTAAATAATAATGTAAAATGTTGCATTAAAAGATAAAAGGAATAAGGTAGAGAATAATGATAAAAGTTTCTGTTTAATGTTGCAAGTAGCCGAGTCGATTGATGAAATGTTTTTGAATTAAAGATATATGGAATCGTATATAATAGGAAAAGATATTCATGGCTTGGTCGCCATGCATTTAACATTTCTGTTAAATCTATCCAACGATGAAATTTTCATGTTGACCTTTTCTCCTCAAAGATATCTCAACCATCTGTTGGAGAATTTTTAGTTCCAACAATTGCATGATAACTGCCTCCGATTTTGGTGAACAATACATCGAACTTTGACAGAAATTTTGGTAGAATTCCGATTCCCAAACTTACAAATTCCCTGAATTCTGAACCGAAAGACAATGCATTTAAACATATTGCATATATTGCTTCCTGCCAACACATGCTCTCGTATACGATGCTATTTGTTAGAAAACGAGATTATATACAGTATATATATATATATATATATATATATATATATACATATATATATATATATATATATATATATATATATGTGTGTGTGTGTATATATATATATATATATATATATATATATATATATATATATATATATATATATATATATATATATATATATATATATATCATACAAATAATATTTCATGGCAGAATTTTCATTGTGATTTTTAAGATTTTTTTCTAAGAATTTATTCTTGCTTGGAATTTTTTTTTTATAAGGTTTACTTCTAATTTTTTAGTCATATATCTTTTATCGTAAAGAAATCTTGAAGTTGTATTACTTGTAAGGGTTAACCTACATTGATGTTTTACTTAGCATTCATAAATTTTCTTAGGACGCTCCATACAAATTTACTGTAAAGAATCATATTTCTCAAACGAGAAATTTCAATCTTTTCTCCAAATACTGAATATTTTTCAGAATGTTTACTGTATTTTCATTTACCTATATCTCATTAAATGTAATTTTTGTTATTTTCCAAAATCTAGTACTTATTTTGAAATATATATTCTAGTAAAATATAATAACCCATCTGCATGAGTTGATACATATCGCCAGAATAGTTTGTCTTATTTTCAAGAATTTGCGGTTTACTAAATCTAAGTTGATCAGGCCTACTCCAATATTGCAGGTCTCCTATCCAACTCAACACCTCATCATAAGAACACTTTTTTTTTTTTTTTTTTTTTTGTGCAGGAGTCTGCGCACAAGAAGACCGCCTCAATTACATCCAACTCAATAAAATTGTACCATCGTTTAAATTGAATTTCAAAAGCAGACAAAAAAGTCAATTTGCAAGAGACTGGTTTAAGCTGAAAGAACCGTAAAAATGCTTTTTTGAATTTCTCGAACACATTGAGTATGGAGGTTTCGATACCAGGATTGTTATCTCTTTATATCAATGCAAACAGACATACTCAAGAACGAACAGAATTGAACCTTGATTAAACGCTCAATGGTGAACATAATTCTTGCGACGTCTTATTATAGTAAATAGTTGACAATACTCCCAGTCATTGAGGTACCAAATATCTATAAATCTGATGAAGTTATTTAGGATATAATATTTTCCGTTCTTTTACTCTATTGCTGCCTAAACCAATGGTCCTGGTAACATAGAGCTAAATCTAGCAGTTAAAATATCTGGAAATTATTAAAGGAGAAGAAACATGTTTTTTCTCAAACTAATTAATTATCAAGAAATTATCATTTAAACATATTCAAAAGCTTGATATCAAACTGTAAGATATACAATCAAGTAATACCGAGAGCTATTATGCATTTAATTTCTCTTTTGTTTCTAACACTAACGAAATGAGGTGGTGTAGAGAATGTGTATGAATTATATTTTAACCTCTAACTTATAGTTCTATTTCAATGTCATGAAAATGGAAATTTAACAACCAAGCAACACTGTAAAATTATTTTATAATCATAAAAATTAAGAAATATTCTATAAATACACGAAATCACATACATCAAAAATCTTAAAACATTGTGTAATTTATGATATGCAATACAGTATAGCAACATTAAAAAGATAAGAATAATAATATTCCTCTGAAAATGACCAAAGAGAACTTCACAGAATTTACAAAGAGTACGTGTTCCTCCTTTTACAGCCAGCTGATCATGCTCTTCGCTGGTGAATGAGTTTAAATGTCCTGGATTAGGACACAGAAAACAACGTCAGTACCAGATGTTTTATTCTGAATTCAAAAGCTTTCAAATGTGGAGTTGATGGTTAATTACAACCTCGATCGAGAGAACACGTATACCTTTTGTCAAGGTATAAAAGAAACAACTTACTTTCAAGATGCAAATGTTCTATTTACATTTGGGGTCATACCCTCGCTTTGCATCAACGTTCAGAATACGTTCACGAGTTCGCAAAGTTTCTTGTCCTGAGTTATATGCAAACAAATAGCATTTCCGATATACCACACGCCAAGATCAATGAAGGCCATTTAAATGTATTTCGGATCCAGTTTTCTTATTTGGGGGTAAGACATTTGTCGCTTGACAAATGCAAGATTAAACATGCATTTGCCTTGAAACAGCACCGACAAAAGAGTAAGTCCAAAAACAAAATAACACTAGGAAACGAAAGATGGGTATTTCTATCAAAAATTAAAGATGGGATACTGGTCGAAATAATCATAATGAAACCATATACTGTAAAAAAAAAAATATAAAGATGAGATGGTTCATTCCTCTGAAAATACACACATTTTTCAAGGAAGCCTTAAATCCCTTTTTGCAGTATTTGTTATAATACAGACTCGATACAGAAACAAGAGACTGAAATGCGGAAAATTAAATCATTTATGTATTCAAGTTCTATAGAAGAGGATTTGTTACAAATACTCTCAAGCTAACATTGTGTCACAACATGTTTTGTTCTTGTTAAATTCACTAGCACGAGAATACGCTTGAGAAAGAAAGATTCGATGTAGACAGCAATAATCATAAATAGAATAATTGATATACGTTCACTGGATCTATTGTAAACCGATTATTGTTTTCTATTTCCAATGAAAATATGGCAATGAAAAACATAGTAGGAACCGTAAATATTAAGTAAAATACCACATTATCCTTATCAAGTAAATATTTATTACAGTAAAGACATAAATCAATCTAAACCATTACTCAGGAAACGCATCTGTCGCAATTCATCATCAAAAGAGGCGAATTTTTTGCTTTATAACACATTAAAATAAATACATATAAACTCTCACACACACACACACACACACACACATATATATATATATATATATATATATATATATATATATATATACATATATATGCAGAAGAACCACAGGGAAAATGAAAATACGAAATATACGCTTAAGTCCTGACTAGTTTCGTGATACTTCTTCAGAGGACTGATTTATTGAGAGAGGTTTCTTTACATTTTATAGGGAAAGCAAACATACGAACATACATATAGAGATTTAGAGAACAATGACACTCCCTTACCAGCTACCTGGGCTTGGGTCAGGTGTTAAGTGGGCGGAGTCCCCAAGCTCATTAGACACCTGCCAAAAAGGGTAATTTCTAGTGGCGGGTAAATTCTTGTTTTTTTTACTTGCAGTACAGTTTATTTATATGAAAACACGGTAGCCTTATCTATATAAATACATAAGCAAAACATACACATACTTACATATATATATACATACATATACACATACATATACATATATACATATATACACACACATACATATATATATACACATACATATATATATATACACATACATACATATACATACATATGTATATATATACATTTATATACATACAACATTAATATCATAAACATATAATCATGTATATATCAATACTTATATCTAGCATAACACTATATAGTGCCAATATACTTATGCATACTATATAAAATAATTGTACCCTTTGATGAATGGTAGCTTAGGTCTAAATATTAATTTCACAGCGACGTTAATTATTCACAATACATTCAATTCTAAATTAAGTGGTTAATGTTTTTTTTATATAGCTTACAAATCTCTTTACATATAAAGGCGTCGAGTTTATATATTCCATGACCAATATTCAAGTTGTTTTCAAAGGTTTCTTTTATGAAACTAGACTCTATGATGTTTCTTTCCACTAAGTTATTTGAATGAACCAATTTCTTTGCACCTGACCAATTAATAGTGTGATTTTTATCTCTAACGTGAGCAAAGAGTGCATTATTATCTTGAGCATACCTGACACTTTTCTTATGTTGTTCAATTCTCTTTTCTAGGGCTTTACCAGTTTGACCAATATAGTATTTTTCACAAGCATTGCATGGAATACGATATACACATCCCTTGGTAATGTCAGCAGAATTCTTTGTTAAGGTTGTTTTTATTGTATTTTTACTCTTAAATGCTACATTTACATTGAAGTTTTTCAACAGTTGGGGAATTTCTTTAAAAGAATTACTATAAGGTAGTACAAGTAAATTTTGTGTGTTGTAGTTTTTTCTGTTATCATTACTGGAAAAAGTCTTTTTCGCTGTTCTTAGGGCATCATCTAACACAATTTCAGGATACATTAGTTTTTTACCTATTGCTCTAATCCCATTTATTTCGTCATCAATATATTCAGGGCTGCAGACTCGAAAAGCTCTTAAAAACATAGAAGTAAATACAGATTTCTTAACTTTGTTGCCTTGGTTTGAGTAGTAATGGACATATGCCGAGATATTCGTTGGCTTTCTGTATACACTAAACTTGAGACTATTGTTACATCTATGTATGCGACAGTCTAAAAAAGGTAGGGTACAATTATTCTCCAGCTCCATAGTGAAATTTATTGAAGGTACCAAACTATTCAATCTAAGAAAAAAGTTATCTAAATTTTCATTTCTTGGCCACAGACATATTATGTCGTCAATACATCAAAACCATTTTACATTATTAGGTATGATGTTATTTAAGATTTTGCTTTCAAAAAATTCCATATATAGATTGCTCAATACTGGGGATAAAGGGTTTCCCATAGCCATATCAAATGTTTGTGCATAAAATCTCCCATTAAATTCAAATTTACAATCTTTTATACATAGTTTAATTAATTCTATTAAAGTGTGTTTGTCGAATGGTAGATTCAATTGTCTATTATCTAAGGTTTCAGATAACAATTCCAACATGTCATCAATTGGTACTTTAGTGAATAGTGAGACTACATCAAAACTGACAAGCCTACAGGTACTGTTAATCTGTACTTCATTCAGTTTATTAATCAAGTCTACATTATTTTTTATATTTGAATATGAAATAGTGCCAACTAAAGGATTGAGGATATTCACAAGGTACTTAGATAATTTATATGCTGCTGAACCTACAGAGCTAATTATTGGCACTATAATTATTGAACTATTAAAACTCATAAGCCAAATTATCCAGCTACGCCAATAATTAGCTCTGTAGGTTCAGCAGCATATAAATTATCTGAGTACCTTGTGAATATCCTAAGTCTTTTAGTTGGCACCATTTCATATTCAAATATAAAAAATAATGTAGACTTGATTAATAAGCTGAATGAAGTACAGATTAACAGCTTGTGAAAAATACTATATTGGTCAAACTGGTAAAGCCCTAGAAAAGAGAATTGAACAACATAAGAAAAGTGTCAGATATGCTCAAGATAATAATGCACTTTTTGCTCACGTTAGATATAAAAATCACATTATTAATTGGTCAGGTGCAAAGAAATTGGTTCATTCAAATAACTTAGTGGAAAGAAACATCATAGAGTCCAGTTTCATAAAAGAAACCTTTGAAAACAACTTGAATATTGGTCATGGAATGTATAAACTCGACGCCTTTATATGTAAAGAGATTTTTAAGCTATATAAAAAAAACATTAACCACTTAATGTAGAATTGAATGTATTGTGAATAATTAACGTCGCTGTGAAATTAATATTTAGACCTAAGCTACCATTCATTAAAGGGTACAATTATTTTATATAGTATGCATAAGTATATTGGCACTATATAGTGTTATGCTAGATATAAGTATTGATATATACATGATTATATGTTTATGATAATAATGTTGTATGTATATAAATGTATATATATACATATGTATGTATGTATATGTATGTATGTGTATATATATATATATATATATATATATATATATATATATATATATATATATATATATATATATATATGTCTGTGTGTGTGTATATGTATGTGTATATATATATGTATGTGTGTGTATATATGTATATGTATGTGTATATGTACGTATATATATATATATATATATATATATATATATATATGTATGTGTATGTTTTGCTTATGTATTTATATAGATATGGCTACCGTGTTTTCATATAAATAAACTGTACTGAAAGTAAAAAAACAAGAATTTACCCGCCACTAGAAATTACCCTTTTTGGCAGGTGTCTAATGAGCTTGGGGACTCCGCCCACTTAACACCTGACCCAAGCCCAGGTAGCTGGTAAGGGAGTGTCATTGTTCTCTAAATCTCTATATGTATGTTCGTATGTTTGCTTTCCCTATAAAATGTAAAGAAACCTCTCTCAATAAATCAGTCCTCTGAAGAAGTATCACGAAACTAGTCAGGACTTAAGCGTATATTTCGTATTTTAATTTTCCCTGTGGTTCTTCAGCATCTGAGCATCACGTTTTCCTGCGATTTTTTACGCATATATATATATATATATATATATATATATATATATATATATATATATATATATATATATATATATATATATATATGTATATATGTACATATATATACATACATACATATATATATATATATATATATATATATATATATATATATACACATATATACATATACTATGAAACTCGAGCATCATTTTCAACATCAATTAGACACCAAAGAAATGTGTTGCAAAGAAATTACACTCAGATGCTTTCTTCAATCTACAGTCATGGATTTTGCTGACGATGTTTGCACCTCTGGGAATTCTGGTGTGCTACGAATCAACGCTATATCTTTAATGAGTTTACAAGACTGACCTTTGGATTTGAAAAAATAATAATAATAATAATAATAATAAAAAATTCCTTTTGAAGTTACTTGTGAAAACGTATAAAATGTTGCTTCCCACCATTGCAAATTAAGGAGAAACAATTATATGACAAGGAGTATGCAAATTCTTATATAGCACAGATATTGGATTTTATAAATGAATATGCATAAATTAAGTTTTGTATTTCAATGTCGACTTCCTTGTTTCCCCAAAGAAAATTTCTTCCACAATTCTCTGAAACTAATTATGCTACAGTAAAATGTCTTAAAATTCACCAATACTAATTCTTTTAAAGAATAGTTTATGTAAAGATTAGCTTCATCATTTGAACTCTCTTTATCTAAACTAAAATTTTGTAATTGAAGAAAAATTCTCTACGGAGATATTTATAAAATACGTAAATATTAATCATATAATTTTACTTTTGTTTTTAAATGAAACTTTCTTTTTTCAATAACTAACGAGGGTAACGGGGATGGAGGGCCTTTACTAGATCTTTACCTAATGTACGAACCTATAAATGACATCATTTCAAATCTTTTTTTCTATAATACATAAACCAATAAATGTGAAGCCAAACCTTAAAGAAAAGTGTAAATTATTTAAACACATTGCAAATCTCAACCAATCCTTTAGTTACAAGGCTATCCACTTAAAATCCTTCCTTTTTTAATCCATATACCAAAAACTGTCAAGCTACCAAACCATCCGAAAAAAGGTATATTAATATACACTTCCTAACTCTTTCAAGAAATCAGATCTTTGAAAAACGTAGAGATCAAGCAACGTTTTAATTACAACGTCATCTCCTCAGAGGTGAGAAGGCTTCTATTCATTAGCCTTCTTTGAAGTCGCTGAAAACGGATTAATCAAGATCCAAGCGTTTAGCCCAACAGCTGTAGAACGACGAGCGTGTTTGATCCAATTTTTTCGTTATGGAGGAGTGTTCTTCAATCACGTATTTGTTACTTTTAATCTTTTATATATCGTATTTTCTAACCTACGCTATAGAGGCTTACCTAATATCACAACTTTTTCATTGACATTGTATATCATAGTTTCAAGAATATTTTATCCTATATTACAAATATTCTATATTTCACATAAATACAAATCTTTGAGGAGTTAATCTGGAAAGGCTTTTTCCAACATTTCATGGAAAGGTTGGTCCCATATTATATATTAGATTTGTCAGGAACATATTCAATACTTTTTGTGTTTGTCTTAAAAGTCTACTCGCATATTTATATTTCATAACGGTTCGTGCATAATCTTTCATGAACGTTTTTCATTTTCTCTTGCCATTTCTGTTTATGAATATTGAAACCATGTGTACTGTAATTAAAAGTGATTACCCATCACACTTCTGTGAGCTTTTTGTGTCTTAATGATTTCAATCAGCCTCTAATTCCTCTATTGGAGACTACAGACAAAATAATACATACATACATAATATATTCTATAATTGGTGTGATATATTAAAATTACCAATTAATCTTTAACAGTAAACTTTAATGGATCTTAAAAATCACAATGTCTTCTTGAATTGGACATATTTAAAAAAAATATCAATTTATTCGATTGTCTTTGAAGAAGTATTAAGTGTGTAAGATTATGTTACACTTTAGCAAAAAAATCATTTGTCCAAGCTGTCGTGAACCTGTTGAAGATGATTGGTGTTTATAGATTGTACAGAAACTTGAGAGGTTAAATGATGTTATATTTAGTACAACATTGGTTTTACGACTCAACATGCTCATTATGACTATTGGATAAAGTCTAATTAACAGTTAGAAAAATGTCAAAGTTCATTTCACTTGATCTAAATAGATCAGCGTAACATAACTATTACATAACAACGCTATTGTGAATTTACTCCTATGTACATTTGTATTAATTACCGCAACACTGATAATAATGAAAAAAAAAATGAAATAATAATAATAATAATAATAATAATAATATTACAAAAATAATATAAATAATAATAATGAGGAATAAAAAACCGATAACCTGCTTAATTTAAATAATTATTTTAGTTAATTGCATTCCAGCAAAACTGTTAAATATCTATTATTATATTAACCATTGAGAAAAAAAGATATAATTAATTCCAGTTAAAAACAAAACTTGACAACTAAATGAATAAAAAGGAAATTTTATGGCAAATATCAAGTGGAAATTGCATGAATATTTCTGAATTAGATAAAAAGGATTTTCGTAACCACAAAAATATATAAAAGCGCAACATTACAATTCAAAACGAAAATAAACAAATACCCAGGTAATGGGTTTCCCAAATGAGCATAAATCAAAGAGAGTAATTAAAAAAACCTTATAATAACAGAACCAATAATAAATCATCAAAAAATTACTAAATTCTTCATTATCAAAAATGTTTAATTCCTTCAATCGTTTGAATTTCAACCCTCCAAACTACGATGCGGATAAATTCTATATTGACAACCCTACGTCCGTCTTGTTTCATAATTTCAACTGTTGCATTTCTTATTTATTTGTGGTTATTATACAATTTGTTTTACAATTCCAATAATATAAGGCCATAAATAATAATATAATGCATTCGTAGATCCAACCATGTGAGCAATTATATTAAAATATTATGGTGAGAGAGAGAGAGAGAGAGAGAGAGAGAGAGAGAGAGAGAGAGAGAGAGAGAGAGAGAGAGAGAGAGAGAGAGAGAGAGAGAGAATTATTATAGAACAACTTTCATTCAGAAATTATACAAAAACAATTTTATAAACATTTATTACTGGAATATTATGGCAGTGACAGTAATGTTGACATTAGTTATTTCCAAGTAAAAAGCAATACTCTGTGGGAAATGAGGCGAAATACTGTGGTTGGAAGATTTATTTGTAAATAGAAATTACTTATTTTTAGAATATAGCGATCAAATGTCAACGGTGAAAAAAGAAAAAAAAAAAAACGGAAGTTGAATAGAAAATGTTAGCCTAAAAAATATTATTGCAAGATACATTATCCATAAACTATGACGCATGAGAAGCACTCTCTCTCTCTCTCTCTCTCTCTCTCTCTCTCTCTCTCTCTCTCTCTCTCATTTCATACCCTGTATAATTTCGTCCAATTTCCATAAACAATACATTGGCAGTTACATGAATATTTCCTTTTCATAATTCATTAACCATGAATACTAATGCACCCCCCCCCCCCCCACCGCACCCCGTATCAGATTCATTCGCCCCCATCTACAGGCATCAGTATGGATCTTCTATGCAGGATCTAAATTTATCAATAATTTCCAGACATACTTTAGGGCGAGCCATCATATTCGAAGACCGGCAATAATTTCAAAATTACAAAATATTAATTTTTCATTTAGCAAAGGAAGAGGATTAAGGAAGTTGAAATGTATATCATAAATTTTAAGATTAGCATTGCAGGATAACCTGGAAATCATGAACATGGCGTCACCGAACACCGTATACAAGACATTTCAACACGACTTGTGATATAAAATCTATGTAGATTTTCTCAACATGTCAAAGGTGTTAATGAATCCCAGTGACTGGGGGTAACCATTAAGAGGTAATTCCCTGGAAAGCACATTCAAGCCACAAAGGAACACAAGTTATAATACGATAAATGCAATACAGTCTTCTGCTTCAAGAAAGATGACCCGATGATCAAACACCCTGTTGTGAGGAGTGAATAAACAGATAATTTGAGTTATTCGTTACATTAATCATCTTTTAAATGACCGAGTGGTCTTTCATACTTAAAAATATCTTATTTAAATCTACCGCATGTTGATAAAAACACTAATACTTCTAAAAATGACAAAATTCTTATCCCTCTCATTAGATGAGAGAGAGAGAGAGAGAGAGAGAGAGAGAGAGAGAGAGAGAGAGAGAGAGAGAGAGAGAGAGAGAGAGAGAGAGAGAGAGAGAGAGAGAGAGAGAATGTCTAAATAAAAATGCCTGCTCATTTTCGAAGATCAGTCCAATATCACCCATAACAGAAATTTTTAATAATTTGACATTCACAAAAATCTAAAAACAAAAGTGAATTATTGTTATTAACCAAACCCAGTAACAATAGATAGACAAATTACCCTTTATAGTGTCAGGAAATGGGGAAATGATGAGAATATTGCTTAAATAAAGCGACAGACAAGAACTTAATACTCAAAAGATCAAACGAAAAGACGGGTAACCCGTTATCATTATCTGAAAGATATGATTCCACAAATTAGTAATAGCGGGAATAAAACTTATTAAATACTGCGTAGTATTGAGCTTCATGGTGGAGAAGGCCTGACTATTAGAATTAACTGCATACCTAGCATTACGAACAAGGTGGTACAGTCCGGCAAGATCTGAATGTAAAAGATGGTCAGAATTATATAAAAAAAAAAACCTTATGCAACATGCATAATGAACTAATTGAACGACGGTGCCAGAGATTAATATCTAGATCAGGATTAAGAAATTTAATAGACCATAAGTTCCTGTCCATCAAAGTATGATGAAAATCAGCAGCTGAAGACCAGACCGGAGAACAATCCTCAAAACAAGGAAGAATGAAAGAATTAAAAAGCTTTCTCAGAGTAGACTGATCACCGAAAGTTTTTCTCAATATGCCAATTTGTTGTGCGTTTGAAGAGGAGACGGACATAATATGTTTTTCAAAGTAAATTTGTTGTCAAGAATCACATCTAAAATTTTAAAAGTAATACAGAGTTTAAGAAATATTATCGATACAGAGATCCGGATGTTGAGAAACAACTGTACTCGCCCTACTTGCAATCATACTTTGAGTTTTGTTTGGATTCAGCTTCATGCCCATAATTTGCACCATGCACTAATTATCAAGGGATTCAGCAAATCCCAAATCAACATTCAAGAGATGGAACTAATGCAAAGAGAGTAGCATCATCTGCATATGCAACGAGGTTGTTTTTTATGTCAATCCACGCTGTGTGTTATATAGCATGAAAATTAATGGGCCAAGAACACTACCCTGATGAATACCAGATATCACATTCCCATAGTCACTATGATGCCCATCAACAACAACTCTTTGCGACCTTTTACTTAGAAATTCAGTAATGATGCTAACTGTCTGAGTTTGAAAACAAGGGCCTCATAATTATATTGTTAAAGACAGCACTAAAATCAAGGCCAATCATACGATCTTCCTAACCACAATCAAGAGATTTCTGTATAGGATTGGAGATCGTAAGAAGGGCATCATATATATACTCCAAGGAGTTTACGAAAGACAAATTGCAAACTAGGGAACAGATGATTGCCTTCTGCAAACCTATTTTATGGAAATTGGGCGGTAATCAGTTGTACTTCAGCTACTATAAACACTTTTGCATAATGGAGTAACATTACCAATTCTCCAACATGTGCTAAAGCTCCTCTTCTTGCTAACTCACAAAAAATAACAGTTAACTCTGGAGCTAAGAAATCTGTAGTCTTTATAAAATACAAAGAAAAATACATTATTATTATTATCATTATTATTATTATTATTATTATTATTATTATTATTATTATTATTATTATTATTATTATTATTATTATTACCAATATTATCATCATTCGTATTGATATCTCATCACGTAACAATTACCCCACCACTACATAACCAAATTATTACCACTATATAAAGAATTAACTGCCTTTTAGTCAATTTATCTTTATCATTATTATTATTAATTGCTAAGCTACAACCCTAGATGGAAAGGAAAGGATGATATAAGCCCAGGGGCTCCAACAGGGAAAATAGCCCAGTGAAGAAAGGAAACAGGGAAAAATAAAATTTCTAAAGAAGAGTAACATTAAAATAAATATCTCCTATATAAACTATGAAAACTTTAACAAAAAAAGAGGAAGAGAAACAAGACAGAACATCGTGCCCAGGTGTACCCTTAAGCAAAAGAACTCTAACCCAAGACAGTGGAAGACCATGGTAGAGAAGCCATGGCACTATCCAAGACTAGAGAACAATGGTTTGATTTTGGAGTGTCCTTCTCCCAGAAAAGCTGCTGATCATAGCTAGAGAGTCTCTTCTACCCTTAACATGAGGAAAAGTTGCCACTAAATAATTACAGAGCAGTAACCCCTTGCGTGAAGAAGAATTGTTTGGTAATCTCAGTGTTGTCAGGTGTATGAGGACAGATGAGAATCAGGAGAATAAGTAAAGAATAGGCCAGACTATTCGATGTGTGGGTAGGCAAGAGAAAATGAACCATAACCAGAGTGAAGAATCCAGTGTAGTAATGCCTGGCCAGTCAAAAGACCCCATAACTCTTTGGCGGTAGTATCTCAACAGGTGGCTGGTTCCCTGGCCAAACTACTACCTATTACCTCATTACCATTTAAACAGCAGTATTAACGTTACTTGACTAATTCATTACCAGCACACAGAAAACTTTTTGCTACTCAAACCAACGTCTTTAACACACGATCACAAATTCCTAAACATTTGATGTATAATTCATTACCTTTGGCATATATTATTCACTACCTTCAAATACACCGTCCACTGCACTTTACTTTCACCAACTCATAATATTCCCATAACCAATTCATTACCCTTTACACACAAACACATACACACACACACTCCAACAAGTAAATGTATTCACGGGTGATGGAGATCTGAGCACTCCCCTAAGGTCCTGTTTTTCAAGTATGATTTAAAGGACAAGGGATATGAAATTTATTAAAATTGAGATGCGGCTAATTAAAAAACTATATGAGAGAGAGAGAGAGAGAGAGAGAGAGAGAGAGAGAGAGAGAGAGAGAGAGAGAGAGAGAGAGAGAGAGAGAGAGAGAGAATATGCAAATATTTATCGTCAACAATAAACTTCCATAAAGACCCCTGCTAGTAAGAAAAATGAAATAAATAACGTCATTTTCAAAGGGAGTTTGTTTTTATATTCATAAAAGCAAAAATATTAGAAAAAAAGTTAACGAACAACTAAAAAAAAAAAACCTTTTAATTGCAATTGATGAGTTTCATAGCGAAAAGAGAAAATATTCGAATGCCCGAAAAAATAAAAATATTAATTAGGCCAGTTGGTGTAGAAATATCAAAATTTATGACCAGAGAAAATTTCATATGAGAACAAGAAATCAATACTTTATATTGGATTTTAATGAAATAAAGATGTTGCAATTATAATCTTATTTTAAAATAAAATTGTGTTTTTTGAACTGAATTATTAATATCGTTTTAAACTTCATAAAGTAGTAAGTTGCTGTTTAGTCCCTATTAATATTAACTGCAGAAATGCATCCGAGAGCAAAGTCTTCGGTTAATAAACAAATGCATAATCTCGTGTATTAGAATGTTAACTTTACAGAGCAAACACAATTAAAAGGAAAAAATATTGGTTATGTTACATTTATTTCTTGACAAAAATCTAGGATAATTTAAAAAACAAAATCAACCAAGAGTATAAAAAAACATTCACGGTTTAAAACCACTGATAATCATTTTTAGGTGAGCATTGTTAGACAGTGGTAAATTTCGTAACAATGTGTCTGCTTTATCACAGAAGGTAGAGATGAAAATAATGAAAATCATGGTATTTGCTTTTATTCTATTCTACACAAACATTATTACATTATATATATCTTCTCAGACACACTTATAACGTTTATAACTTATAATATCATCACTAAGATAATCAACCTTTCGATTACAAGTTGTTTGGGAGGTTTCTTCCAGACTAAGAGACTTTCTTTAATTTCCAGGAACAAAAGCAGGGGTAGCTCAGATGGTTTCTTGAAAGGCGAAGCTTTGTCGAATGTCTTTGCCACCAAGAGAATGGTTTGCTCAGGATGTTCCTTGAAGCCAAAGATTATGTCCAATATGTTCGCCAATAAAAATACGACTCTTCGATGATATTTCTTCCATCCCATTGGTACGTAGAACATGACCATATCAAAACTTTCTTTTACAGCAGGCCTCTCGTTAGGTGCTTCTTCCAGAACAAGGATACATCCAATATCTCTAGTACTAAAAGCAAAGCTCATTCTGGAGTTTTCACCCGGACAAAGGCTGTCTCTTATTTGTAGCTACCTCCAAATATTTCCAAACCACATATCTGTATATTGCCTACAGTTTGATAAGCATGACTTACCCATATGATTTATTCGAAATGAAGGCATTATTTGTTTTCTATTGAACCTAGAAAATATTTTTCTCGGAAAGATGGATACATGAGCTTCTTCTTTATTCATCACCTTTGTTATACTAAGAATATACTGTATATCGTCGAAAATTATTCAACTTGATTTTCCTTTTGTAAAAGTAACTTGAGAATATACTCACTTCTTGACAGATTTATTCAATTAAAAATCATAATCAATTTAACTTTCTTAACTTTTCTTATATACATTTTTGTTTATATATGTCCCTGTGTGCTTGTTGATTTTTCAGTATTTATTGCTTGGTTTCAATGCTTATTTTTAAAGGTTAATATTTATTCATAACGAGAGCTTCGTTTATGCAAACTCTGGATTAAATACAATGTTGCAGTACAGTGTAATACTCAATGTAACAATTTACATAAGCTTGAACGCATGAAAGCCACCTTCCCCCCCCCCCCCCCCCCGCTCCCCTAGTAGAGTCTATCCAGTATCTTATTTTACTTTACTTGACCTAAAGAATCTTGACCATATTGCCCACATCAAGGCCCGCAAGGCTATTACGCTTTAAGCTTAAGCTTAGGGTATGTTCCACTATGAAGTAGAACTTGAAATACATTTGATAGCAAAACATATTCCGTAAATCTTTCCTTCATATTCATCTTCACATCTATGGCAGAGTTAACGTTACATTCTTTTTCATCCTGAAAGTCAATGACTTTCAAATATCAAACTCTTCTAAATATTTCAATCATCTCTCACAGTATCGCAACGCCCTAAGCTATATAAAGTGCTACTTGCCCATCCCCCTTTATAGCCGCTCTGAGTCTATCTCTCACCTTCTCTTCCTTTATCTCACCCTCTCTAACTAGCCATTAGCTCCAGACGTCATTCTGTTAGTAAGCTCATATGAATGGTAGTAACTGCAGCCGTCCAATTAAAAAGTTTATCTCTCCCTACCAATTTATATTAGCTTTCCATTGTAGTTGCCTTTTACGTCCCATTGGTCTTGTGATTTATTACGCATATGTTTGTTTGTTTGTTTTCTAACAGAGTTACTTATTTCTTAGATTCATACCCTGCAGGGCAAGAACACTCAAAATCTCTTCGTACATCACATACATTAGATGGTCGCAACTCAGGCGATCCTTAAGCTACCTCAATAGTTTTTTTTTTGTTTTTTTATTCAAATTCAAATCCAAAATTTAAAAGCAAGCAGCAAAGGTTTTCGGTTATAGGGGTGAAAATATATGACCATATCCTCAATTCAGTTTTTCATTCACTCAAATCCATTTTACCGTGTTTGCTTTCGTATCTAAAATTTTAATACAATTTTTCTATACATTATCTTAAGCTTTTCTAATCAGTCATTTTTATTACACAAATATTCATCATAACTCTTTGAAATTCTAGTCTCTCCATTGTTTAGTCAACAGTTTATTTTTCGTCGTTTATCAGCGGACGCTCATTATCCTCTCAGCGCTTCACCCTATAACCCATTTCTGCATTTCTTACAAAGCATATCTTTCTTGCTATGTAATCTTAACTTTTGTTTACTGCCACCAACCATAGAGACAAACTGTCCTTACATGAACAATATAGTTCTTACTATTTTGAGTAAGCGTACACGATAGCTATAAGTTCTAGGGTCTTACATTTATAGCGAACGCAGTTGAGTGAGTGAGAACGTTTACATGTATCTCTATTTCATGTTTGCATCGGTTTCGCGTCAGTAAGCGAGGATGAGAGCTCAAACTGATATGGGTGTTTATTTCTTTCTATTAATGCATGGATCAATGAGCCAGGACATTTGAATGCGTTTGTAATGTGCAATTGAGCATTGTGAACGATATAATATTGAAGTGCAGTAGGTTTTCAGAAGTGTGATCGCGCATAATTCCCGATAAAGATAAGGTTTCTTCCAAAAACTTTTTTATTTGCAGTGAAAAACAAGCTTCAAGATTACCGTATAAGCTGAGAACCACGACCGAATAGAGCAACTGGAAAGAACCAAAAAATACATCTATAGTTTATATATTTCATATGTAACTTCAAATCGTTTGTATGCATATATATATATATATATATATATATATATATATATATATATATATATATATATATATATATATATATATATATATATATATATTCAAATAAGCCATATATTTTTTTTGATATATTAATGTCTGGATTCTCTTAACGACCTCGGGATCAGAGCCCCAGGCGAAATCACACAAAGACAAGAGCTTGGCTCCGGCCGGGAATCGAACCCTGGTCGGCAAGCTTATATAGACAGTGACTAACCCACTTGGCCACGAAGAAAGTGTATCTTTCTTCGTGGCCAAGTGGGTTAGTCACTGTCTATATAAGCTTGCCGACCAGGATTCGATTCCCGGCCGGAGCCAAGCTCTTCTCTTTGTGTGATTTCGCCTGGGGCTCTGATCCCGAGGTCGTTAAGAGAATCCAGACATTAATATATCAAAAAAATATATATGGCTTATTTGAATATGAAAAACACGTAAAAAATGTGCAAAATTTATCATATATATATATATATATATATATATATATATACACACACACTTACGTATACTGTATATAGCTGATATATAGATAAGAGAAAAAAATGTCCAGAAAATACAATACAAAATAGATTTGGAATGCACGTGATACTTTAAATTCAATAAAATATTCAGATCTTTGCGTCCATGAAATAAAAAATTCATAGAAATCTGGTGTTACAAAACCCAGGTGAGCATATATTGATAACTATCAATTCTCACTCTCGAGAAGTCTAGAACATTCGTTTGGAAAAACGAAATGAAATTTGATTGGTAAAATAGTCTTCTTAAGAAAAATCTGTAAAAAAAAAATTAAATATCTAAAATGTTCATATTTAAAAATAAGATTAAAAATCAGTTGAGCGCATTGAAATTTTCCCATATTAATAACATATTATCTAAGGAAGTTTGTAATTGATTAATAAGACTAAAGTAATAAGAGGGGGAAGGTTAAAAATATAATAGTTCTAACATATGAGCATAATTTCACACGAATAATATCAAAATAAGCATTTCCTGGCAAGTAGTTAAAACATGACAAAACCACATCAGTAGTTATTACGATAGTTTTACATAAATACTTTTGGAACAGTGAATATTGTGAATCAGGCAGAATGCTGTTGATTGGATCAGATCATAAGGCTATAAAACATGAAATCATTGAGCTCAAAAGTTTAAAATGCCAGCATAAGGATGAACACCCGCCCCCTCCCTCCCCCTTTCCGCAGTAAAAGAAAAAAAAAACTATCGGCACAAAAATGAAACTAGGGAAAAATGTTGAAATATTCTAAGGATGTATCACCAAGGGTGCGTCTAAGGAACGTGGAATTTAGGAGAACAGGAATGATGAAAAAATCGAGAGAATCTTGATGGAAATGGCGGGTGCTTTATATAGGGTGGCTATGACGAGGAGAGATTCGGGCGGAAAAGTCATGGAGGGGGGATTGATGGGAAAACTGATGGGTAGGACAAGAGGAAGGAGAAGGTAGAGATAGATTTTGAGAGAAAAACTGGTAGAAAAAGAGGTTAGGTTGAGTTATATGATGCGAGAGAGAAATATACATTTTGAGAGAAAGGCAGATAGACGTGGAAAAACTAAAGTCGAGATATATGTTAAAAGAATGACTAAAGGTATATCTTGAGAGAGAACAGAGCGAAATGGAAAAGCTAAAGTTGAGATATATCTCTAGAGAGAACTGAGAGAAATGGAAAAGCTAAAGTTGAGATATATCTTGAGAGAGAACTGAGAGAAATGGAAATCTAATGTTAAAATTTAGCTTGAGAGAAAGACTGGAAGAAATGAAGGATTTTAGGAGAGGGATATGAGAAAGTATGAAAGTAAGATTAACGGGAAGAATAAGAAGCGTTGTATAATTGAGGCAAAAAAAAATCTCTTTATATTCTTAATTTGTTTCTAATTCCCTGATATAATCTATTTCCTCCATCAGCTTCCAAACAAACCCTATTCCCCCGAAATTACAACAACACTTAATTACACACACACACAATTGTAATTAGCATGGTGAGTACAAAAGAGCTCTATAATATTCATAAGTTGATCGTGGTTACTCATATTCTTTTAAAATTGCTTATACGGAGATCACCGTCCTCTTGGGTTGCCAAGTAATGTTCGCAAAAGGTAAGACAAAGAACTTAGAAATCTTATTGCATATATGAATAATCATCAACATAAAATGTAAAATAACTGTAAACATTTAAAAATGGTCAAACAAGGACCAGGATAGATAGGACCTCAGACGTCTGATAACCCAAACAGGAAAAACGAAAATCATGTGACATGTTTGCATTACAAAAACATAACTCTACCAACGATGTCAGGTGGTTAAAATCAACACCTAAAAAAATTATAACATTCCTCCTCGCCAAAAAAGCAAAAATAATTCTTATTTTGTGAATACTGAAAATCATTCGAACAACCAAATGAAGGGGGCATAGATGCGAGGAGAGTAAACTTTGTATACACAGAGAGGGGTGAGCCATTATCCAAACGTTTGAGAAAACCCCTATGATGCATGCAGCCTTATAATATCCAAAAACTGGATCCTCTCTCACAGTTGCCTTTTAATGGAAAACTTCAAAAAGAAGTTCATTACAGATCCGTTCAGAATTGCAATCCTGTACAACCAACCAGGTCTGATCGCTTAAAATTTCCCAAGCTTTCTACTGTTTGTCTATAGAAGACAACGTTATGGAAATGGGGGAAAATGTGTTTCGACCTATGTGCACTCAATTCACTTTGTTAGGGCAAAAACTCATCACTTGAGATTATAACAATGGGTTCTTGTTTGATACGCATATGTGTCGCTATGAAAATACATCATCATCATTATCTCCTACGCCTATTGACGCAAAGGGCCTCGCTTAGATTTTGCCATTCGTTTTTATCTTGACCTTTTAATTCAATACTTCTTCATTCATCATCTCCAACTTCGCACTTCATAATGTTCAGCCATGTAGGTCTGGGTCTTCCAACTCCTCTAGTGCCTTGTGGAGCCCAGCTGAACGTTTGGAGAACTAATCTCTCTTAGCGAGTGAGAAGAGCATGCCCAAACCATCTCCATCTACCTCTCATCATGATATCATCCACATAGGGCACTCAAGTAATCTCTCATAGTTTCATTACTAATCCTGTCCTCGCATTTAACTCCCAATATCCTTTTGAGGGCTTAGTTCTCAAATGAACTAAATCTATTGGAGATTGTTTCATTGTCATAACATGACTCATGTTCATAGAGTAACACCGATCTCACTAAACTTATATACATTCTGATTTTTATATGTAATTTCAGGCGATTTAATTTCCAAATTTTACTTTACCTAGCCATAGCCTCATTTGTTTTTTTCAATCTTTCACTAAACTCTAATTCTAAAGACCCTGTATAGGATATCATCGTTCCAAAATACTGAAATGATTCTACCTCATTAATTCTTTCTCTTTCAAATGATATTTTATCTTCGATTGCATACTCCATTCTCATCATCTCTTTCTTCTAATTATCTTCAGGCCAACCTCGTGTGATATTTCTTGCATTCTATTAAGCAAGCATTGCAAACCCTGTGGTATTCTGCTAACAAGAACAGCATCATTAGCATACTCTAGGTCTGCTAAATTCGTATCACCAATCTAGTTCAATCCTTCTTCACCATCTCTGACTGTTCTATGCATTACAAAATCCATGAGGCGGATAAACAACATGGGTGGCAACACATTCCCTTGGAGTACATAAAATAGGCCGGTAAACAATGTCAAAGGCTTTTTTATAGTCCACAAATACCATCAAAAGTATTTCTATATTCTACGCATCGCTGTGTAACATGTCCCAAATTAAAAATTTGGTAAGTGCAACTTCTACCTTTTCTAAATCCTGCTCGTTCATCTCTCAGCTTTTCATCAATGTTCTCTCCAGTCTCTTTAGACTAGGCATGCTATATATTTTCTTAACAACTGACGTAAGTGTTATGCCTCTGTAATTACTGCAATCATTCAGGTCTCCTTTTTTGCCATTTTAACCAACACTCCTAACTCCAATTCATCGGGTTTTGCCTCTTCATGCCACATTCTACAATACAATCTTGTAAGTATCATCTCGACAGTTATTCCATCGTATCCAGGGGTTTTCCATCTCCTTAGTGTTTTGAGAATAGCTTCGACTTCAAACAAACTGAATTCATTCATAGCCGCATGAAGGTCTTCATGAGCTTCAGGTATATGAATCAAATTATTCCCTTCATATCTCCTATTCATAACCTCACAAAGGTGACCCATTTAACGCTGTCTTTCTCCATCTTCTGTTATTTTAGTCTCCTTTTTATAGTATCCTAAGTATCATTTGTTATCCATGGCTTTCTCCTTGTAACTGCGTGTCCCAAAACTTAACTACCAACAGACTGATATATTTATATTCCTAATATCAAACCATTCTTTATTAAGTGTCTGCTCTTCGTATCATATGTATATACATATATATATATATATATATATATATATATATATATATATATATATATATATATATATATATATATATATATATATATATATATATTTCAAGTGTAAGCCATATGAAGATTTAAATACTGAAGTACTTCAACCTTGGCAACAATACAAAGGGAAATTCTTTTTATGATAATTGGTTTTGACAGGGCTAGGATTCGAAGCGATGCCTCTGGATATAAACAAATCCAGTTGTCAAAAATATGAGTTCAGTTCGACTGCTCTATATGGTTCTATCAAATTCACTTATTTGTGTCTAGACTTGAAATTAACCCATTTCAACTAGAACAGCTTATTGCTATGTTTGTAACAGTGGCTATTTTTATTATTTTTGCCATAAACTCGCGTGAGATTTACATATTCAATTATCAAATTATGAATACCAAAATCTAAGTGGTTTAACACTTGGATGAGTAAAATACATGTGGATTAAAGACGAAACTAATATACATATATATATATATATATATATATATATATATATATATATATATATATATATATGTATATATATATATATATATATATATATATATATATATATATATATATATATATATATATATATATATATATATATATATATATATATATATATATATATATATATATATATATATATATATATATATATATATATATATATATATATATACATAGTATATATGAACAATTCACATGTGTATATAGAATAATTTAATGCGAGATTATATATATATATATATATATATATATATATATATATATATATATATATATATATATACTGTATATGTGTGTGTGTGTGTGTGTGTAATTTGAATACAGCGGAGACGTATTAAACTTTTATCGAGCAAAGGATCCTGTAAGGAAGTTGAAGTGCAAATGATGTTCAATGTGAATGAAAAATTAGAGGTTGAAACTTATGAGACATACTGTTCGTGCAGAAAATATAGTATATGAGGTGTATGAATTGCTGTTGGTCTAAGGAAAGGTGGATATGAGATAAGGATATAGTAACATTCTAACAAGGGTATATGGATGCCTCGATAGTACTTTGAAGGGTTTTCCACTGTAGAAAGAATAAGACTATATTTGAAAAATGACTGTCATTAAGTTCTAAATGGAACTAGGGGATAAAGCCCCATATAGGGTTGGAATGATGGACTGAAATATGCATTAATATAAAAACACTGCTGAAAAAAAAAAGATATATATATATATATATATATATATATATATATATATATATATATATATATCTATATATATATATATATGTGTGTGTGTGCATGTGTGTATATATATATATATATATATATATATATATATATATATATATATATATATATATATATACGTATATATATATATATATATATATATATATATATATATATAAATAATGTATTCATTAAATTATAGGAACGAAGCATTTTTTATAATACAATAATCATTAGATTTTATGTATATGTATATATATATATATATATATATATATATATATATATATATATATATATATGTGTGTGTGTGTGTGTGTGTATGTATACACTGGTGCTTATATATATGATGATGTTTCATCAACATAACGTTCCTTTCAGGTGGTTCAGAAATAAGACTGAAAGAAAGTATTATTTAAACCAATCCAATCCCCTAAAATAAATCGTCGAAATTACAAAATACGCTCTGTCCCAAACGCGTATTCAACAGAATACTCCAAATTCCAGCCGATCGTAATCCGGGGGAAACGCCGTAGGTACGCTGAACATGAAGGCAAATTGCAACATACGCATTACGCTTTTTTTTCCAAAAGTGCGTGGGAAATCCCATGCTATTCTTATTAAAAGGCTAGTTAATTTTCACGTTAAATACAGATGGCATTGTTTCATTAAATATATTACGTAATATACTGAAATAAAAATGGGAAATAGAGAAAAGCGTGTTAAGTTTCGAGCTTAAAAATTAGTTTTAAAACATTTCCTGTTTTGCTTTAGGTAAATTTGTGGAATATAATTACATAATTTTTGTTCAACATAAACCCTTTCTTATATATTATTACAATTTTTGAGAATCTCAACTTTACATTTAGTTAAGAGCATTATACACAATTTTATCTGTAAATAAAAACAACAATTTTGTTTGTACTGTATATTCGAGATCAGAAAGGTAAAAGTAATGGAACATTCTTGGGCCTTTGTTGTTGGGTGATAACATTGAAACTTGATGAAAAAATAAAATAACTATAATTCTAAGTACTTTATTCAGTAATTTTAGTAAAAACAAATTCTGTGAAATTTATAAAACGTTTAAATTCTAAAACCATAAAAACTGGGAATACAGAATTTTATGGTTATTTTACCAGAAAATTTACTAAACATCTGTTCTTTAAGTAATCTTAAAAGTATATCACTTATAAAGGATAATCTACATCCATATTTTTCTTAGATCATTGAATGGAAACTTATTTCGTGAAATCATATTTTTCAATTGAAAAATCTTAATCTTATATCTAAGTACTGTACTTTTTCCGAATATTTGCAGTTACCTATATATTTCTTTTTCATTACATTTTGACTTTATATTCCAAAATCCTGAATTTACTTGTAACATTTTATATTCTAATCAAGAATAGTAACCTTATCTGCACGAGAAGATACCTATCCCCAAAAGAGCATGTCTTAATTTCAAGAATTTGCAAATCACTAAATGTAAGTCAATCTTATGCAACCCAGCAATTGTTATATTCAAAGATTTTTATGGCTATCAACAGATGAGAGGCGGAAAAATGACTTTTAAGTACAACCGCTATTGATGGCTGAATTTAAGTAAAGATACCGTTCCAACAAAAGGTTGGCTTAAGCTAAATGAAAAGAAAATAAAAAAAATTGTTAACTCCTAGAAAAAATGAGAGGATGAATGTTTCGATGCCAGGATAATTATCTCTTTGATTAATTTCAAAAGGATATCCTTAACACCAAACAGAATTGAACTTCAATTTAAAACTTTATGGTGACCATACTTCTTGTGACTTCTATCTAACTACTAAATTGTAGATTTAGAAGAAAAATATTTACATAACTTTCGAATTAAAAACAAATACTATGCTCATATAACCATTCATATAAATATGCTTTAACGATAAAACAGAGAGAGAGAGAGAGAGAGAGAGAGAGAGAGAGAGAGAGAGAGAGAGAGAGAGAGAGAGAGAGAGAGAGTAAAAGAAAATTCTAAGAACTCTTAAATCGGGCTCTAAACCATTTACACTGGAATGTTATGGTGTGTGTGTGTGTGAGAGAGAGAGAGAGAGAGAGAGAGAGAGAGAGAGAGAGAGAGAGAGAGAGAGACTAAAATATTCATTCGTAAGAACTTATAAAACAAGTATTGAACCATTGTGAAAAGGCTAAATTATCGCACAAAACACAGTAATTGAATAATGTAAAAATTTGCATTAAATGATACAAGGAATCAGGTGAAAATATGAAGTTAGAGAACAATGATAAAGGTTTCATTTAAATGTTGCAAATAGCCGAGTCAATGGATAAAATGTATTTGAATTAAAGATATATCGAATCCTATATAAAAGGAAAAGATTCATGGTTTGGTCGCCATGCATTAAACATTTCTGTTAAATCTATCCAACGATGAAATTTCCATGTTGACCTTTTCTCCTCAAAGATTTCTCAACCATTTGTTGGAGAATTATTAGTTCCAACAATTGCATGATAACTGCCTCCGATTTTAGTAAACAATAGATTGAACTTTGACAGAAATTTTGGTAGAATTCCGATTCCGAAACTCACAAATTCCCTGAATTCTGAACCGAAAGACATTGCATTTAAACATATTGCATATATTGCTCCCTGCCAACACATGATCTCGTATACGAGGCTAATTGTTAGAAAACAAGACTTGAGTCGATTTTATGTATATTTCATACAATTGATATTTCATGGTAGAATTTTCATTGTTGATTTTTAAGTTTTTTTTTTTCAAAATTTATACTTGCTTGAAAAAAAAAAAAACTTCTAATTCTATAGAATTTACTTCTATTTTTCCAGTCATATATCTTTTATCGTAATCTTGAAGGCATATTACTTGTAAGGGTTAACCTACATCCATATTTTTCTTAGGGCTCATAAATTTTATTAGAACGCTTAATGCCAATTCACTGTCAAGAATCATATTTCTCAGAATTTTTACTGTATTTTCAGTTACCTATATTTTTTTTTCCGGAAATTTTTTTATTTTGAAAAATTCAGTAATTATTTTATGTTTCCAGTAGAAAAATAACCTTACGTGTATGAATTGATACCTATCCCCAAGATAGTTTGCCTTATTTTCAAGATTTGTGTTTTACTAAATCTAAGTTGATTAGCCTTACTTCAATGTTCCTCGTCTCCTATCCACCTCAACATAAGAACATTTTCTTTTGTGCATGAGTCCGCGCACAAGACGACCTCCTCAATCACATCACACTCACAAAATTGTATCATCATTTCAATTGAATTTTTTGTAGCTATTAACATAGCAGAGACGGAAAGTAATGACTTTAAATAAATCGCCATTTGATGGCTGGCTTAGAGTAAGAAGCCAGTTCCAGCAAAAGACTGGCTTAAGCTAAACGAACCGTAAAAATATTTTTGTGAACTCAAGACATTGAGAATGAACTTTTCGATACCAGGATTGTTATCTCTTTATATCAACGCAAACAGATATACTCAAGAAGGAATAGAATTGAACCTTGATTAAACACTCAATGGTGACCATAATTCTTGTGACGTCTTATTTTTTTTTTTTTTCTTTTCCGTTCTTTCACTCTATTGCTGCCTAAACCAATAGTCCTGTTAGCATACTGTAGAGCCAAAACTAGCAGGTAAAATATTTGAAAATAATAAAATGAAGAGAAATAAGTTTTTTTCTCAAACTAATTAATTAAAAGGAAATTATTTCTTAAACAAATTCAGAAGCTTGATAGCAAACTGCAAGATATACAATAGAGTAATACAGATAGCTATCAGGCATTTTGTTTCTCTTCTCTTGATAATACTAACGAAATGTGGTAGTGGTAGACTGTATGTGAATTATATTCTTAACCTCTAACTTGTAGTTCTATTTCACTTGTAGCTGATTAAAACTACCCGAATGATTTCATAAAAATAATCTTAATACCATAAAAAAAGATATATTTTATAAATACATGAAATCACATACAGGACAAAACACTCACAACAGTGTATAATGAAGGATCTGCAATATAGTATAACGACATTAAAAAAGATAACAATAATAATATTCCTCTAAAAACGACCATGCCACGTAGACCCCTCTTGAAACCCCTTTCCCAGCCAGCTGATCATGCTCTTCGCTGGTGAATAAGTTTAAATGTCCTGGAGTAGGAGACTGAAAACAACGACAGTGCCAGATGTTTTATTCTCAATTCAAAATCTTTCAAATGTGCAGTTGATGGTTAATTACATCCTCGATCGGGAGAACACGTATATCTTTTGTCAAGTTATAAAAGAAACAACTTACTTTCAAGATGAAATGTTCTATTTACATTTGGGGTCATACCCTCGCTTTGCATTAACGTTCAGAATATGTTCACGAGTTCGCACACTTTCTTGTCCCGAGTTATATGCAAACAAATAGCATTTCCGATATACCACACGCCAAGATCAATGAAGGCCATTTAATTGTATTTCGGATCCAGTTTTCTAATTTGGGTAAGACTTCTGTCGCTTAACAAATGAAAGATTGAACATGCATTTGCCGTGAAACAGCAACGAAAAAAAACAGGCAACGAAAAATTGGTATTTTTCTCAAAACTGAAATTGGGATACAGGTTAAAATAATGTGAAGGTACCAAACCTTAAATTAAAGTGTAAATTATTTAAACCCATTGCAAAGATCAACTAACCCTTCAGTCACTAGGTCATCCACTTAAATTCATTCTTTTTTTAATCCCTACACCAATGAATGTCAAGCGATCATACCATCCGAAAAAAGGTATATCAATTAAACACTTTCTAACTCTTTCAAGAAATCGAATCTTTGAAAAACATAGAGAGCAAACAACGCTTTAATTACAACGTCACCTCCTCAGAGGCGAGAAGGCTTCTATTCATGGGCCTTCTTTGAAGTCGCCAAAAACGGATTAATCAAGATCCAAGCGTTTAGCCCAACAGCTGTAGAGCGACAAGCGTGTTTGATCCAATCTTTACGTTATGACAAAGTTTTTTAGTCACGTATTTGTTTGTTTTTTTATAATGTTTCATATATCGTATTTTCTACCTAGGTTATGGAGGTTTATTTCTTTTTACACCTGTTTCACTGACGTTGAATATCATAGTTTCAGTAACGTTTTTATCCTATATTTCTTTTAAAAACATTTTATATATTACATATATATGTTTTCGAGGGGATAACCTGGAAAGGCTTTTTCCAACATTATTTCATGGAAAGGTTGGTCCTATATTATATATTAGATTTGTCAGGAACATATTCAGTACTTTTTGTGTTTGTCTTAAACGCCTGATCGCACATTTATATTTCATAGCGTTTCATGCATAATCTTTCACGAACTTTTTCATTTTCCCTTGCGATCATTGTTTATAACAATAGAAACCATGTCTACTGTAATTAAAAGTGATTTCCCATTACACTTGTCAGAGCTTTTAGTTGTCTGAATGATTTCATTCGGCCTCTATTGCCGCTATTGGAGCCTGCACACACAATAACATACATGTACACATTATATTCTTTAAATTTCGGTAAAATATTAAAATGATAAATATACTTTTAATGCTAATGTTTAATGCATCTTAAGTATCACCATGTCACCTTGAAATGGAATTATTTTAAAAAAATACCGATTCATTCAATTGTCTTTGAATAAGTATCAAATGTGTAACATTACGTTACACTTTAAAAAAAAATTCATTTGTCCAAGCTCTCGTGAACCTGTTGAAGATGGTTGGTGTTTATAGATTGTACAGAAACCTGAGAAGTTAAATGATGTTATATTTAGTACAACATTGGTTTTACGACTCAACATGCTCATTATGGCTATTGGATAATGTCTAATTAACAGTTAGAAAAAGGTCAAAGTTCATTTAACTTTCAGCGTATACATTTAACTTTATATAGATACATCAATGTAACATAACTGTTATCAAGAACTATTATAACAAGGCTATTGTACTTTTCTCATAGGTAAATGTGTATTAAGTACCGCAACAATGATAATAATAAAAAAAATCCAAAATGATAATAATAATAATAATAATAATAATAATAATAATAATAATAATAATAATAATAATAATAATAATAATAATAATAATGAGGAAGAATGAAAAAACATAACCCGCGTAATTTGAATAATTATTTCAGTTAACTGCATTCCAGCAAAACTGTAAAATATCTATAAATATATTAATCGTTAGAAAAAAATAAATTAATTCCCGTTTAAAATAAAACACGATATCTAAATAAATAAACGGTAGTTTTTTAAGCAAATATCAAGTAGAAATTACATGAATATTTCAGAATTAGATAAAAAGGATTTTCGTAATCACAACGACGTATAAAAGCGCAACATTAAAATTCAAAACGGAAATAAACAAATACACATAAAATGTGTTCCTCAAATGATCAAAAATCGAATAGAGAGTAATGAAAATGGGTTCTAATAACAGAACCAATAATAAATTATCAAAAAAAACTAATTTCTTCATCATCAAACATGGTTAATTTCTTCAATCGTTTGAATTTCAACTCTACAAACTAAGATGCAGATAAATTCTATATCAACAATCCTACGTCCGCCTTGTTTTATAATTTCAACAGTTGCATTTTTTATGTATTTGTGGTTATTATAAAATTTGTTTTACAGTTCCATTAATATGAGAACATAAATTACAAAATAATGCATTAGTATATCTTACCAAGTGAGCAAGATTATACTAAAATATTATGGTGAGAGAGAGAGAGAGAGAGAGAGAGAGAGAGAGAGAGAGAGAGAGAGAGAGAGAGAGAGAGAGAGAGAGAGATTATAGAAAAATTATTCTTCAAGAACTTTACAAAAAAAGTTTTTATAATCATTTATTACTGGAATATTATGGCAGTGAGAGTAATGATGACATTAATTATTTCCAAGCAAAAAGCAATCCTCTGGGAATGAGGTGAAATACTGTGGTTGGAAGATTTAATCGTAAATAAAAAATATTCATTTTTAGAATATAGCGACCAAAGGTTAACAAAGGTTATTCGCTCAAAGTATATAACTGTCTCTCTCTCTCTCTCCTCTCTCTCTCTCTCTCTCTCTCTCTCTCTCTCTCTCTCTCTCTCTCTCTCTCTCTCTCTCTCTCTCTCTCATTTAATACCTTCTATAATTTCGTTTAGTTTTCGTAAACAATACATTTCGAGTCACATGAATATTTCATTTTCAGAATTCAAAAACCATGAATACAAATTCCTCCCCTCCCCACCCCACCCACACCCACACCCTGTATCCGATTCAGACGTCCGCACCTTCGGGTATCAATATAAAGCTTCTATGTAGGCACTAAAATTATCAATAGTTTAGAGACATCACTTATGGCCGAAAAAAATGAGGTAATTCCGTGAATTCACCCTAATTTTTACAGCTTATTCAAAGGCCAGCGATAATTTCAAAAATTCCTCCTCAATCTTTTTTCATTTAGCAAAGGAAGAGAATTAAGTAAGTTGCAATGCATATCATAAATCTTAAGAGTAGCCGTGCAGAATAACCGAAAAATAAAGAGTATTGAAATTTCCTTCAGGTAAACTAAAATAATTTAAATTACACTCAACTTTTAGCAGATACTAAACCGATTGTCAATATACTGATCACGTTACAAACTCTAACATATTGTAAATAAACAATCCTAAACGTGAGGCAGCAGACACCAACCAGATCTTGAGCACCATGGACATATTACTGACACTGAATATATTTTAGGTACAAAAACACTTTGATTCTCCATAGCAAAAATTAAGAGGTTACCCAGCAACAACATTTTATCAGGATACCACGATGTCATGTTGCCCAGTAACCGAGATCTCTCATCCCGTGAAGGCTAATCTGCCGAATGGTCTTCCTGGCATGTAATACATGCTGACATTATCGATATACGGATTGCTTGATGTGCATACCTGCACAATCTGAATGATAATAACAAAATCTGAATAATAACAACAAAATCTAACTCAGATGTTCCCCTAAACTCCAAATAAAATAAGACAGGTGAATCCAAAATCCATACCGAATATAAACCGTAATAAGGGCTTAATCAACAGTGACACATCAAGCAATGTTCAAGATAAAAACACAAACTTGAAGTCAGCACTGAATTAAAACATGGCAGAAGCGAAAACATCAGTCAACGTGAAAAAGGCGACACCGACGACCGTATACAAGATATTTCAACTTGAACTTGTAACATAAGATAAATGTGGATTTTCTAAACATGTCAAAGATGTTACTGAATCCCAGTGACTGGAGGTAACCATTAAAGGTTAATTACCTGGAAAGCACATTCAAGCCACAAAGGAACACAAGTTATTTTACGATAAATGCAATACAGTCGTCTGCTTCAAGAAAGATGACCCGATAATCAATGGCCTTGTTCTAAGGAGCGATGTAACAGGTAATTTGAGTTATTCGTTACATTAATCATCTTTTAAATGGCCGAGTGGTCTTTCATACTTAAAAATATATTATTTAAATTTGGAGCATTTTGATAAAAACACTAATACTTCTAAAAAGGACTAAATTCCTCTCTCTCTCTCTTCTCTCTCTCTCTCTCTCTCTCTCTCTCTCTCTCTCTAGAGAGAGAGAGAGAGAGAGAGAGAGAGAGAGAGAGAGAGAGAGAGAGAGAGAGAGAGAATATGCAAATATTTATAGTTAACAATAAACTTCCATAAAGACCCCCGCTAGCAAGAAAAATAAAATAAATAACGTAATTTTCCATGCGAGATAGTTTGTTTTTATATTCATAAAAGCAAAAATATTTAAAAAAAATAGATAACGAACAACTAAAAAAAGAAACTTTTAATTGCAATTGGTGAGTTTCATAGCGAAAAGAGAACATATTCGAATTCCTGAAAAAATAAAAATATTAATTAGGCCAGTTGGTGTAGAAATATCAAAATTTATGACCAGAAAAAATTTCAAATGAAAACAGGAAATCAATATTTTATATTGGATATTAATGAAATAAAGATGTTGCAATTATAATCTAATTTGAAAAAAAAAAATATGTTTTTTGAACTGAATTATTAATATCGTTTTAAACTTCATAAAAGTAGTAAGTTGCTGTTTAGTCCCTATCAATATTAACTGCAGAAATGCATCCGAGAGCAAAGTCTTCGGTTGATAAAGCAAATGCATTACCTCTTGAATTAGAATGTCAACTTTACAGGGCAAACGTAATTAAAACGAAAAAAATATTAGTTCTGTTACATTTATTTCTTGACAAAAATCTAGGATACTTTAAAAAACAAAAATCGACCAAGAGTATATATATATATACATATATATATATATATATATATATATATATATATATATATATATATATATATATATATATATATATATATATATATATATATATAAAATAACCATTCACGGTTTAAAACCACTGACATTCATTTTTAGGTGAGTATTGTTAGACGGTGGTAAATTTCGTAACAATGTGTCTGCTTTATCACAGAAGGTAGAGATGAAAATAATGAAAATCATGGTATTTGCTTTTATTCTATTCTACGCGAACTATATATATATATATATATATATATATATATATATATATATATATATATATATATATATATATATATATATATATCTTCTCAGACACACATACAGTATAACGTTTGTAACTTATATCATCATCACTAAGATAGTCAACCTTTCAAGTTCAACTCCCTTGGGAGGCTTTTTCCAGAAACCTCCAGCAACAAAAGCAGGGGTACCTCAGATGATTACTTCAAAACCGAAGCTTTGTCGAGTATCTTTGCCAACAAGAGAATGGCTTAATCAGGGTGTTCCTTGAAGCCAAAGATTATGTCCAATATGTTCGCCAATAAAAATACGACTCTTCGATGATATTTCTTCCATCCAATTGGTACTTAGAACATGACCATATCAAAACTTTCCTTTATAGCAGGGCTCTCGTTAGATGTTTCTTCCAGAACAAGGATACATCCATTATCTCTAGTACTAAAAGCAAAGCTCATTCTGGAGTTTTCACCCGGACGAAGGCTATGTCTCTTATATGAGACACCAACATGATTCGTTCACTACGATTTTTGCAACCCAAGGCTTGCCAATATTTTTGTTTCATTCTTACGAGGCTTTATCTATTATCATACTCACAAAAAGACTGATGTTTATTCCAGTTTCTTCCAGACATATACTCTGCCCATTATTTCTGGTACTTGTGGCTACCTCCAAATATTTCCAAACCACATATCTGAATATTGCCTACAGTTTGATAAGCATGACTTACCCATATGATTTATTCGAAATGAAGGCATTATTTATTTTCTATAGAACCTAGAAAATCTTTTTCTCGGAAAGATTGGTACATAAGCTTCTTCAGAAACAAATCTAAGTTTATTATCCCTGATTTTAAAAGCATATTTGTGAAAACAAGGCACTTTTTACTGCTTTGTGGACCAAGACAAGACAATGGTTTAATCTGAAAACTTCTTTCTGATAGTGGGTCTGCTCATCAAGCAACTAGTTCGCGCAGTAGGTACCATTATCTCAAGACCTAAGAGTACGGCTTTGTCAGAAGTTTTCTTCCAGATCGTAGTTCTCTTATCTTTTCTTGGCAAAAACAATATGATTTGCCCTCATTTCTTCCAGATGAACACTGTTTGTTATCCTATCACTCATGCAATACTTGCTCTAGCATTTACTTCCAAACTATGACACTTCATTTTGTTAAGCCAATCATTATCCATCATCTTTGTTACTATGAATATATCTCGTCGACAGATTCAACTGGAATTTCCTTTTATAAGAGTAATGCTTCCTAAAACTCGAGAATATATTCACTTCTTGACAGATTTATTCAATTCGAAATCATAATCAATTCAACTTTCTTAACTTTTATTATATACATTATTGTTTATAGATGTCCATATGTGCTTGTTGCTTTTTCAGTATTCATTGCTTGGTTTCAATGCTTTTTTAAAGTTTAATATTTATTCATAACGAGAGCTTCGTTTATGCAAACTGGATTACATACCATGTTGCAGTACAGTATAACAATCAATGTATCAGTTTATTTAAGCTTGAACGCATGTAAGCCACCTGCCTCCCGCCCGCTCAGTTGAGTCTATCCAGTATTTTATTTTATTCTACTTGACCTATGGAATCTTGGCTATATTGCCCACATCAAGCCCCGCAAGGCTATTACGCTTTGAGCTTAAACTTAGGGATACTTGCACTATGAAGTAGAACTTGAAATACATTAAACAGCAAGACATATCCCGTATATCTTTCCTTCAAATTCATCTCCACATCTATGGCAGAGTTAACGTTACATTTCCTTTCATCCTGAAAGCAAATGACATTCAAATTTCAAAACTCCTAAATATTTCAATCATCTCTCACATGTGGCCACGTATCGCAACGCCCTAAGCTATATAAAGTGCCACTTGCCCATCCCCCTTTATAGCCTCTCTGAGTCTATCTCTCCCCTTCTCTTCCTTTATCTCACCCTCTCTAACTAGCCATTAGCTCCAGACATCACTCTGTTAGTAAGCTCATATGAATGGTTGTAACTGCAGCCGTCCAATTAAGCGTTTATCCCTCCCTACTAATTTATATTAGCTTTCCATTGTAGTTCCCTTTTACGTCCCAATGGTCTTGAGATTTATTAAGCATATGTTTGTTTGTTTGTTTGTTTGTTTTCTAACAGAGTTACTTACTTGTTAGAACTCATACCCTGCATGGCAAGAACACTCAAAATCTCTTCCTACATTACATATACTAGATGGTAGAATTCAGGTGATCCTTAAGCTACCTCAATAGTTTTTAAAATTTCTAATTAAATTCAAATCCAAATTTTAAAAGCAAACACCACAGGTTTTCGTTTATGTGGGTAAAAATTTATGAAGATATCCTCAATTCAGTTTTTCATTTACTCAAATCCATTTTACCGTGTTTGTTTTCGTATCTAAAATTTTAATATAATTTTTTCTATACATTATTTTAGGCTTTTCAAATCCGTAATTTTTATTACACACAAATATTCATCATAATTCTTTGAAATTCTAGTCTCTCCATGGTTTAATCAACAGTTTATTATTCGTCTTATCAGTGGACGCTCCCTTTACCCTACTACCCATTTCAGCATTTCCTATAAAGCATATCTTTATGGCTGTGTAATCTTAAATTTTGTTTACTGCTACCAATCGTAGGGACAAACTGCCCCAACATGAACACTTTAGTTCTTACTATTTTAAGTAAGCGTACACGATAGCTATAAGTACTAGTGTCTTACATTTATAGCGAACGCAGTTGAGTGAGTGAGAACGTTTACATGTATCTCTATTTCATGTTTGCAGCGGTTTCGCGTCAGTAAGCGAGGATGAGAGCTCAAACTGATACGGCTGTTTATTTCTTTCTATTAATGCATGGCAGTGAGCCAGGACATTTGAATGCGTTTGTAATGTGCAATAGGGCATTGTGAACGATATAATATTGAAGTGCAGTAGGTTTCCAGAAGTGTGATCGCGCATAATTCCCGATAAAGATAAGGTTTCTTCCAAAAACTTTTTCATTTGCAGTGAAAAACAAGCTTCAAGATTACCGTATAAGCTGGGAACCACGACCCAATAGAGCAACTGGAAAGAACCAAAAAATACATTTATAGTTTATATATTTCATATGTAACTTCAAATCGTTTGTATGCATATATATAACTGAGAGAAATGGAAAAGTTGAAGTTCAGATACATCTAGTGAGAAAGGCTGAAAGAAATGGGAAAGCAAAAGTTGAAATATAGCTTGAGAGGAAGACTGAGATAAATGAAAAAGCCTTAGTTGAGATACATTATGAGAGAAATGGGAACTTTAAAGTTGAGATATTTCTTGAGAGAAAGACTGGGAGAAATGGAGGATTTTGGGAGAGGAATATGAGAAAGAATGAGAGTAAGATTGACGGGAAGAATAGGAAGCGTTGTAATATTGAGTGCAAACAAATTATCTTTATATTCTTAATAAGCTTTTAATTCCCTGCTATAATCTACTTCATCCAACAGCTTTTAAACAAACTCTATACCCTTAAAATTATAACAACACTTAATTACACACACATACACATACACAAATTGTAATTAGCATGTCTGAGTACAAAGGAGCTCCATAATATTCATAAGCTGAAAGTGGTTACTCATATTCTTTAAAATTGCTTAAACGAAGATCACCGTCCTCTTGGGTTGCCAAGTAGTGTTCGTAGAAGGTAAGAAAATGAACTTAGAAATCTTATTGCATATATGAATAATCATCAACATAAAATGTAAAATAACTGTAAACATTTAAAAACGGTCAAACAGGACCAGGATGGATAGAACCACTGACGTCTGATAACCCATACAGGAAAAATGAAAATCATGTGACATCCTTGCATTATACAAACATAACTCTACCAACGATGTCAGGTGGTTATAATCAACGCCTAAAAAATTCTATAACATTCCTGCTCGCCAGAAAAGCAAAAATAATTTTTTTTATATGAATAATACAAATGATTCGAACAACCAAATGAAGGGGGCATAGGTGCGAGGAGAGTAAACTTTGTATAGACAGAGAGGGGAGGACCATTATCCAAACTTTAGAGAAAACCCATGTGGTGCATGTAGCCTAATAATGACCAAAAGCTGGATCATTTCTCACAGTTGCCTTTTATAGGAAAATTCCAAAAAAAGGTTCTTTACGAGTCCATTCAGAATTGCAATTCCAACCTTTCTACTGTTCGTCTATGGGTGACAACGTTATGAGAAGGGAGAAAAGCTGCTTCCACCAGTGTGCATACTATTCTCTAAGGGTGTTGCAAGTTTCTCTTAAATATGGCATTTAAAATGTGTGTGTTTTTTTTTTTTTTTTTTTTTTTTTGTAAGGGAAAATATAAACATCATTATATCTGTATAATTTTTGTAAAGGCAAAAACTCATCACTTGAGAGTATAATCAAGGATTCTCGTTTAATACGCATGTGTGTATGTATGTATGCATGTATGTATGTATGTATGTATATATATATATATATATATATATATATATATATATACATATATATATATATATATATATATATATATATATATATATATATATATGTATATATATATATATTTACACACATATATATATGTATATATATATATATATATATATATATATATATATATACATACATATATATATATATATATATATATATATATATATATATATATATATATACGTACAGAGAAAACGTATTAATCCTATATCGATTGAAGGCTCCTATATAGAAGTTGAAGTGCAAATGTTGAATGTGAATAGAATTGAGAGGTTGAAACTTATGAGGCATACTGTTCGTGCAGAAATTATAGTATATAAGGTTTAAGAATTACTATTGGCCTAAGGAAAGGTAGATGAGGTAAAGTTACAGTAAAATTCAATCAAGGGTAGAAGGATACCTCGATATTACTTTGAATGGTTCGGCCCTGTAGAAAGAATAAGACTATGTTTGAGAAATGAGTGTCATTAAGAAGTGATAAATGCAACTAGGGGATAAGGCCCCTGATAGGGTTGGAATGATGGACTGAAATATGCATTAATATAAAAATAACACTGCTGAAAAATATATAAAAAATATATATGTATAAGTAATATATTCATTAAATTATATGAACGAAGAATTTTTAATAATACAATAATCATTAGATTATACATATATATATATATATATATATATATATATATATATATATATATATGTGTGTGTGTGTGTGTGTGTGTGTGTGTGTTTGTGTATGTATGTCTACACTGGTGGTTCAAAAATAAGACGAAAGAAAATAGTTAAACAAATCCAATTGGCTAAAATAAATCACTTTTGTCCTTTCGTCGAAATTACCAAATACGCTCTGTCCCAAACGCGTATTCAACAGAATACTCGAAATTCCAGCCGATCGCAATCCAAGGGAAACGGAGTAGATACGCTGAAATACATCCCGGCGAATTGCAATATACGCATTACGCTCTTTTTTCCAAAAGTGGTTGTGAAATCCCATGCGATTCTTATTTAAAGGCTAGTTAATTTTCATGTTAAATACAGCTGGCGTTCTGTTTCATCAAATATATTCCGTAATATACTGAAATAAAAATGGGAAATAGAGAAAGGCGTGTTAGGTTTCGAGCTTAAAAATTTGTTTTAAAACATTTCCTGTTTTGCTTTAGGTAAATTGGTGGAATATATTTACATAATTTTTGTTCAACATAAACCCTTTTTTATATATTATTACAGTTTTAGAGAATCTCAACTTTACATTAAGTTAAGAGCATTATGCACAATTTTACCTACAAGGAAAATCACGCATTTTGTTTGTACTGTATATTCGAGATCAGAAAGGTAAAAATAATGGAACATTCTTGGGCCTTTGTTGTTAGGTGATAACATTGAAACTTGATGAAAAAAAATAAACTAACTCTAATTCTAAGTACTTTATTCAGTAATTTTAGTTAAAAAAATTATGTGAAATAAAACGTTTAAATTTTAAAACCATAAAAACTGGGAATACAGAATTTTATGTATATTTCATAAGAAAATTTACTCTACATCTGTTCATTAAGTAATCTTAAAATTTTATAACTTATAAAGGATAACCTACATCCATATTTTTCTTAGGTCGTTGAATGGAAACTTATTTCGTGAAATCATATTTTTCAATTGAAAAATCTTAATCTTATATCGAAGTACTGTATTTTTTTCCGAATATTTGCAGTTACCTATATATTTTCTTTCATTAAATTTTGACGTTATATTCCAAAATCCAGAATTTACTTGTAACATTATACAGTATATTCTAATCTTGAATAGTAACCTTATGTGCACGAGATGATACCTATCCCGAAGAGAGCATCTCTTAATTTCAAGAATTTGCAGATTACTGAATGTAAATCAATCTTATGCAACCCAGCAATTTTTATAGTTTCTACTGAACTTAAAAATACCTGGATATTGTACGAATCACCATAAATGAAGCAAAGAAAAAATATTCATAGATTTTTATGGCTATCAACAGATCAGAGGCGGAAAAATTAACTCTAAGTACAACCGCCATTAATGGCTGACTTTTAGTATAGAGACCGTTCCAGCAGAAGGTTGTCTTAAACTATATATATATATATATATATATATATATATATATATATATATATATATATATATATATATATATATATATATATATATATATATATAAAGAAGAAGAAGAAGAAGAAGAAGAAGAAGAAGAATACTAAGATGAATGTTTCGATGCCAGGATAATTATCTCTTTGGATAATTGCAAAAAGATACACTTAACACCAAACAGAATTGAACCTCAATTAATCATTTTATGGTGACCATACTTTTTGTGACGTCTATCTAACTATACTAAATTGTAGAGTTAGAATAACAATATTTGTAAAACTTTTTAATTAAAAATAAACACTACGATCCAATAAACATTCATATCAATACGCTGGTAAGGTAAAACAAAGAGAGAGAGAGAGAGAGAGAGAGAGAGAGAGAGAGAGAGAGAGAGAGAGAGAGAGAGAGAGAGAGAGATAATTCGTAGAACTTTTAAATCGGGCTCTAAACCATTTACACTGGAATATTATGGAGAGAGAGAGAGAGAGAGAGAGAGAGAGAGAGAGAGAGAGAGAGAGAGAGAGAGAGAGAGAGAGAGAGAGTTTCTAATATCATTAATACTAATCGATTGCGTAAATAAGAACAATCGAATTTTTTAGAGATAATGGGAACATGTTCTAATCAACCTAAATATTGGTGAAATCAAACAGCCTTTCTTTATATAAACCCGAATGCACAACCAAACTAACTTATTTATAAACACATGTGTTAATTATTAAAATGTTCCATGCACAAAACGTTATATAATCACGATGGTCAAAAACTTAATACTCAAAAGATAAAACAAAAAGGAAGCCAAACTTTCGTTACCTTCCGAGAGAGATATGATGACCTTCAGAGACGAATATTCCTGTTGTTCTAATGCTTGATTTAGAAAAGCATTGAAACCTTTCGTAGGATCATTAGGATATGTTCATCTGGAAAACAAAATACAAAAAAATCAGTAAAAACAATATGTTGGACGAAGTTTTTATGCATGAATTATCTTATAAAAGTCATAAAGAGAGTTGTATACACAATTTATATACACATATATATACATATACATATATATACTGTATATATATATATATATATATATATATATATATATATATATATATATATATATATAGATATATATATGTATATATATGTATATATATACATATATATATATATATATATATATTGCATATATATATACATATATATACATTATGTATGTATATATAATTAAATATATATACTGTATATATTATATATATATGTACATATATATGTATACATATATATATATATATATATATATATATATATATACATATACATATATATATATATATATATATATATATATATATATATATATATATATTTATATATATATATATATATATATATATATATATGTATATTTATATATATATATATATATATACTGTACATATATTATATATAATACATATATATATATATATATATATATATATATATATATATATATATATATATATATATATATACATATATATATACATATATATATATATATATATATATATATATATATATATTCACACACACACACATATATATATACTGTATATACATTATATATATAATACATATGTATATATATATACACATATATATATATACATATATATACATATATATATATATATATATATATATATATTCACACACACATATATATATATATATATATATATTTATATATATATATATATATATATATATATATATATATAATTAAAAATTATGAACTAGTTAAGATCAAGTTAAGATGACGATGGCTACCATTCTTCCATGAGACTGAACACACAGACACAAAAAATGAAACGCATATATAATTTATTGTGTGTAAGTGTAAATATACACAAACATATAGGTGTACATTTAAGCACGTTCGTTTAATTACTCAAACAGTCTATTGCTGTCTAATCAGTTGTATCTCCTTTTCCATTTATTTTCAATTTCTTTTCTTCTGACCATAGTAAGGAATGGGTTAACCTTAACGACGGTCTCTACATATAACGTACCATAATTAATCATTACCATTGTTAAAGTCTAAATAAAAAAAAAATAATTAACACACAGGTTTTACTTTCTCCATTACTACCTCAAAAGAAACATATCAAGGATAACTTAAATATGACTAAGGATGTGATAGATATGGCAATTAAATACTTCAAATAAGTTTAAAAAGTTGCACATTCATTAGCACGACTCATGCATTCTTTTTCACTTGGCATATTGAATTCATTGAAAAATATTTTTTACATTTCCTCTGCAATTCTTTATTGTACTATTATCATTATTGCCATTATAATTATTGTTGTTATTATAGATTAATAATTATTACTAATCCCATTGATATCATCACCACACAGCAGTGCTAGACAACACTGCATATCCAATTAATTGCCACTGTATAAAGAATTCACTGCTTTCAGTAAATTCATTACCATTTAAATACCAATGTTGCCATTACTTACCCAATTCACCACCAAGACATTGAAAAATCTTCACTATTAAAAATTCATTAACTTTGGGATATATAATTCCTTTCCCTCAAATACAGTGTCCACTACACTTTACTGTCACCCTTCATATAACCCATTCATTAGCCTTAACACACAAACACAAACGCACACATACACACACCAAAACTAAAGGTATTCACGGGCGATGGAGTTCTCAGCACTCCCCTGAGGTCCCTTTTGGCAAATGTGATTCACAGGAAGAAGAGAAATGAAATTTATTATCATTGGGATGCGGCTAATTGCAAAACTATTTACCAGCGTCGACCGAGAGAGAGAGAGAGAGAGAGAGAGAGAGAGAGAGAGAGAGAGAGAGAGAGAGAGAGAGAGAGAGAGAGAGAGTCAAAATATGCAAATAATTATCGTCAACAGTAAAGTTTCATTAAGGTCCCTACAAATATGGGAAATATAATAAGACTTTTTCAAAGAGATCTAATTTGTTTTCATATCCATAAAAGCAAAAGCATAAGAACAAAATACAAACGAATAACTAAAAAAAAAATCAATTGTTAAAAAAAGCATTATTAATCAGACCAATTGATGAAGAAAAATCAAAATTAATGATAAATTATTTTCCTGATGAAAGTTGCTATTTGATATAAGCAGATCAATATTTTTTAGAAAAAAAAAATTCCCTGTTATATCAATTTCATTTGAAAATGAAAATAATTTGCGTGGACTGAACTATATCAATATGTTTTCTTACACCAAGAAAGTAATGCGTTGCTGTTTTCACCCGGTTAATATTCACTGCAAAACGCCGCCTAATGCCACATCTCTTCAGTTAAGAACTATATAATCTTCATTTGTAACAATGATTTCTATAATTGATGTCTTTTCGAACAATATCGATCGATTAGTAATGTCCTTCTATCAGATGATTAACTATAGATTTAACCATATAATTTTTTAAAAAATCTTCAGAAAATTATTCTTTTCAGATAACAAAATCAATAAAATTTAAGGAAAATATTCAAGATTTCATAGCAGTAACGCTCCTGTTCGAATGAACAACGTTGAAGAGAATTTTTAATTTTATATCATTAATGCATCTGTTTAAGCAGAGATGAAAATCATCATATGTTGACATTCTCTTTCATTCTTTGACCGTGTTAATCATGATGCTCTTGTTTTCAAACTCAAATAGTTGGGAGTGAGTGGGTCGTTTCTTAGCACCATTATTGAATTATCAAGTAATAAATCGCAAAGAGTTATTGTTGATGTCCACCATAGTAAGTATAGTTATGTGATATTTGGTGTTCCTCATGGTAGTGTTCTTGGCCCCATTACTATTCATACTACTTTATATACACATATGTGGTTTGGTCTAGAAAACAAGTTTGTTGCATATGCAGATGATGCTACTCTATTTGCATCAATTCCATCTCTTGAGTGTAGATCTGGGGTTGCCGAATCCCTTAATAGAGATTAGCTAAACTTAGTGCATGGTCCTAATTATGGGGTATGAAGCTGAATCCTAACAAAACTCACAAGTATGAATGTAAGAAGTTCAAGGACCGTGGCGCCTCAACATCTGGATTTAAGCATTGATATTGATTTTATTAGGATTAAGGATAAAACAGAGAATGCAATCTTGGAAGTACAGGGTGGTTTTAGAAGAGGTAGGGGTTGTATGAATCAGATTTTTACAGTTAGGCAGATATGCGAGAAATATTTAGCAAAAGGTAAGGAGGTGTATGTTGCGTTTATGGATCTGGAGAAAGCATATGATAGAGTTGATAGGGAAGCAATGTGGAATGTGATGAGGTTATATGGAGTTGGTGGAAGGTTGTTGCAAGCAGTGAAAAGTTTCTACACAGGTAGTAAAGCATGTGTTAGAATAGGAAATGAGGTGAGCGATTGGTTTCCGGTGAGAGTGGGGCTGAGACAGGGATGTGTGATGTCGCCGTGGTTGTTTAACTTGTGTTGATGGAGTGGTGAGAGAGGTGAATGCTAGAGTGCTTGGACGAGGATTAAAACTGGTAGGCGAGAATGATCATGAATGGGAGGTAAATCAGTTGTTGTTTGCGGATGATACTGTACTGGTAGCAGACACAGAAGAGAAGCTTGACCGACTAGTGACAGAATTTGGAAGGGTGTGTGAGAGAAGGAAGTTGAGAGTTAATGTGGGTAAGAGTAAGGTTATGAGATGTACGAGAAGGGAAGGTGGTGCAAGGTTGAATGTCATGTTGAATGGAGAGTTACTTGAGGAGGTGGATCAGTTTAAGTACTTGGGGTCTGTTGTTGCAGCAAATGGTGGAGTGGAAGCAGATGTACGTCAGAGAGTGAATGAAGGTTGCAAAGTGTTGGGGGCAGTTAAGGGAGTAGTAAAAAATAGAGGATTGGGCATGAATGTAAAGAGAGTTCTATATGAGAAAGTGATTGTACCAACTGTGATGTATGGATCGGAGTTGTGGGGAATGAAAGTGATGGAGAGACAGAAATTGAATGTGTTTGAGATGAAGTGTCTGAGGAGTATGGCTGGTGAATCTCGAGTAGATAGGGTTAGGAACGAAGTGGTGAGGGTGAGAACGGGTGTAAGAAATGAGTTAGCGGCTAGAGTGGATATGAATGTGTTGAGGTGGTTTGGCCATGTTGAGAGAATGGAAAATAGCTGTCTGCTAAAGAAGGTGATGAATGCAAGAGTTGATGGGAGAAGTACAAGAGGAAGGCCAAGGTTTGGGTGGATGGATGGTGTGAAGAAAGCTCTGGGTGATAGGAGGATAGATGTGAGAGAGGCAAGAGAGCGTGCTAGAAATAGGAATGAATGGCGAGCGATTGTGACGCAGTTCCGGTAGGCCCTGCTGCTTCCTCCGGTGCCTTAGATGACCGCGGAGGTAG
>NC_090741.1:74718200-74738200 GCF_036898095.1 Palaemon carinicauda | reverse complement strand
AACATAATAATAATAATAATAATAATAATAATAATAATAATAATAATAATAATAACGGTAGGTTTCCTTGATTTAAAAGCTGAGGGATAAGGTTACATAGGTTCTGCAGGTGTTTCACACACGCTCGTGCACTGTAAAAGTATTGTTTTTTTTTCATCTCTTGGTCTTCCTGCACCGCAATGATAATAGAAACCTGTTTATGCTTGCAATCTCAGTTTTGTACTTTTTTTAATTTTGTGTCATTCTTGCTCTCAATTACCTGCATAAACACTTGTTGGTTTTGAATAAACCCAATTGCATTCCTCTCACCTCTCTTATTACCTAAGAGCCACATCACACATTTAGTGACCCCAGGGGACCAGCCCCTCCCGCTTACTGCTATACCCTACTCTTTGACGATGCCACCCTCCGACCCTGTCTCTTCTATCCACGTCACATCCACGAAACTACCACCCTTCGGCAGTGCATAAGCATTCGCCTGGTCTCAATGCGACCCGAGGTTCAGTTTCGTATCAAGGGTTGGGTTCGCTGAAGTACCATAACAGACTATATCCTCCCTACGGTCCCCGAGGACACTTTCCTATATAAATCTCTACCGAGGGGGCCACCACAATAGCATATGATGCATTCAAAACATACCTCCTGGAGCAGTAATCACCATAGTAAGCCACCTGTATGGAGAAATTTTTTCAGCTCTATCAACAATAGTTTGGGGACCAGAAGGCTTATCTCTCCTTCAGTGAAATGACCTGTATCCCTCGCCTCCAACCTGTTGCAAACAGCTCTGCTCGGGAGATGAAACTAATTCGTTTCATTTGGGTACACGCCGCTATCCCAGATGTCGATATTTTGTCCATGAAAGACCTGGTGACCAAAATCAACGCCTCTATGGACAGCCACTTCACCACCTTCAAGACCTACAACAACGACACCACTCCTGACAGAGGACAACTATTCAACATTGACCAAAACTGACATGAATGCAATATTACATAGATGCCCACCCCGTGGCATGACAGAGCCGTGACAAACACACCCACCATTCATAAATGCTACCAATCGCTCGCTCTACAGCTACTTAGTGACTTCCCTTGGTTGCAATTATGCTACTACTACTACAGATTCGAGGCTACAGTAAAGAAATAAGCAAACGGTTGTCAGTGGCCAATAAAAATTGTAAGTAGGCCATTACCTGTGGCTTGACCTACTCTATCACTAAACTTTTCTTTTAACATGATGCAGATATGGACATGAGGTTTTTGGTAGACACTGGTGCTTGCCGTTCTCTTCTGCCAAGGCCACTCTCCAGGACAATACTAGTCATTCTAAGCCTTCTTATGTCCACTTGGTATCTGGCATACTTGTGCTCTCTTCCTCCAAAGAGGACCACATCCGTCACCTACACATTGTTCTCAACTGCCTGTAACAGAACGGCCTTGAAGTCCTGTGCGACAAGTGTACTTTTGGCGCTAGCAAAGGATAATTCTTAGGCCAAGGCATCATTTCAGCGTCCAACCCCTACCAGACAAGGAATCAGATACTCAAAACTTTCCCAAGCACTCGACCATCAAAGCACTAAAAGACTTCTTGGCCATGAGAAACTATTATCGCCGGTTCATGCCAACCATCACCGCTTTACTTGATTCCCCACTCTTAGGCCTCCCTCAAGTTCGAGAGAAACGACCTGAAGTGGGGTCTCCTTCAGAAAGTGGCCTTCTGCAACGCAAAAAAATACCCTTTCAACTGCTGCTGCTCTCACATTTCCTAAGCAACATGTTCCTATCCTTCTCTCCAGCGATGCCATTGATGTCACTATTAGTGCAGTACTTGAGCAGGTGGTAAACGGTTTGCCCCACCCATTGAACTTCTTCAAAAGAAAACTGAGGAAGGATCGGTCTACTCTACATTCAACCACGAATTGCTACCAGTGCCTTTGGTTGTCCATCACTCCCACCACTTCTTATTGGGAACACCTTTCGTCATTCAAACAGACCACATGCCACTGGTGCACGACTTCACCCGAGAGTCCAACACCTGGTCCTTCCATCAACCACGCCACATCTCTGCCATGGCTGAGTACAACTTCGCCCTTCATCATGTCTCTGGTAATATGAATCCCATTCCCCATGCACTGTCAAGAAACACATTAACCGCTGTTCACCTGGGATTGGATTACAACGCCTTGGCCGAAGCCCAACGAAAAGATGTCGAGTACCAAGCATGAAGGATATCCTGCAACTCTCTCTGTTAAAAAGACGTCCCCCTTGACGCCTCCAAAGCCATCCTACTCTGTGATGTCAGTACTGGTAGGCCGTAACAGTGGATGGATATCCTGCAGCTCCCTCTGTTGAAACGACGTCCCCCTTGACGCATCCAAAGCCAGCCTCCTCTGCAACCGTGGATACCTAGCCCCATGTGCCGACAGGGGTTTGATTTCATCTGGTGCCTCTCATATCCTTTATGCCAATCTGCTACACGTGAGAGATCTTGTTTTGCTGCGTAACAACACTAGCAAGCCTCCACTAACAACCCTTTACTTGGGCCCTTTCCTCGTAATCTGTCACATACCGGAGGCCTTCTTAATTAACATTCTTGGTAAAGAAGACTGAGTCTCCATTGGTCAGATTCATATAACTTTGCCTGGAGATGCCAACGAAAGTTAGGTTCAATAAACACCTCAGGAAGGATAGAATGGTAAACAAGTTACATGGTCGCCCAAAAGGTTGGGATAATTAATTAATGCAGCCGAATTAAAAGCTGCATAAGTTACATAATCAAGCAAAAAGTTGTGTAAAAAGTTGGGTTAAATGACATAAGTCAAGTAAAAAGATTTATTAGTCAGGTAATCAAAGAATGAACGCAGATAAATTATCAAAGAAATATGGGTGAGTGAAATACAAGCAATACAATAAGGAAAAGTTTGTTTAATGATGTAATTGGTTGAGTAGACTCTTTACCGCATGTGTTTCATACACGCTCATGCAATGTATTGCTATCGTTTTTTATATATCTCGCTCACTCTACACTGATAACAGAACAACCATATTAAGCTTGCCATCTCATGTTTTATATTGTTTGAACTATTCTGATATTCTTACTCTCAACTGCTTGTATATAAGTTCGTTATCTGTTGAATAAATCTTATTTGTATTCACCTCGCATCTCTGTGAGCACTTAATAACCACCTCACACAAATAATATACGAGTTAAGTAATCCGGAAAAAGTCTGGATTAAACTGTGAAAGAAATCTGGTCAATTAATACTTGACTGAAATAATCATGACCACGAGGAGCTAAATAATGCAAGAATCTAGGCTGAATTGTGAAAACGCTAGATTATCACACAAAACATAATGATTAAATAATAATGTAAAAAGTTGCATTAAATGATAAAAGGAATCGGGTAAAATTATAAAGTTAGAGAATGATACCAGGGTTATTATCTCTCTATATCAATGCAAACAGACATACTCAAGAACGAACAGAATTAAACCTTGATTAAACGCTCAATGGTGAACATAATTCTTGCGACGTCTTATTATAGTAAATAGTTGACAATACTCCCAGTCATTGAGGTAGAAAATATCTATAAATCTGATGAAGTTATTTAGGATATAATATTTTCCGTTCTTTTACTCTATTGCTGCCTAAACCAATGGTCCTGGTAACATAGAGCTAAATCTAGCAGTTAAAATATCTGGAAATGATTAAAGGAGGAGAAACATGTTTTTTCTCAAACTAATTAATTATCAAGAAATTATCATTTAAACATATTCAAAAGCTTGATATCAAATTGTAGGATATACAATCAAGTAATACCAAGAGCTATCAAGCATTTAATTTCTCTTGTGTTGCTAACACTAACGAAATGAGGTGGTGTAGAGAATGTGTATGAATTATATTCTAAACCTCTAACTTGTAGTTCTATTTCAGTGTCATGAAAATGGAAATTTAACAACCAAGCAACACTGTAAAATGATTTTATAATCATAAGAATTAAGAAATATTTTATAAATACACGAAATCACATACATCAAAAATCTTAAAACAGTGTGTAATTTATGATATGCAATACAGTATAGCGACATTAAAAAGATAAGAATAATAATATTCCTCTGAAAATGACCAAAGAGAACTTCACAGAATTTACAAAGAGTACGGGTTCCTCCTTTCACAGCCAGCTGATCATGCTCTTCGCTGGTGAATAAGTTAAATGTCCTGGAGTAGGAGATTGAAAACAACGACAGTGCCAAATGTTTTATTCTCAATTCAAAAGCTTTCAAATGTGCAGTTGATGGTTAATTACATCCTCGATCGAGAGAACACGTATACCTTTTGTCAAGGTATAAAAGAAACAACTTACTTTCAAGATGCAAATGTTCTATTTACATTTGGGGTCATACCCTCGCTTTGCATCAACGTTCAGAATATGTTCACGAGTTCGCACAGTTTCTTGTCCTGAGTTATAGGCAAACAAATAACATTTCCGATATACCACACGCCAAGATCAATGAAGGCCATTTAAATGTATTTCGGATCCAGTTTTCTTATTTGGGGGTAAGACTTTTGTCGCTTGACAAATGAAACAGGACCGACAAAAGAGTAAGATCAAAAACAAAATAACACTAGGAAACGAAAGATGGGTATTTCTATCAAAAATTAAAGATGGGATACTGGTCGAAATAATCATAATGAAACCATATACCGTAAAAACAATATAAAGATGAAACGGTTTATTCCTCTAAAAATACACACATTTTTCAGTCATCTTTTCTCAATAAAATTCAAAACAGCAATAATGAAAAGGCAAGCTTAAAAAAAGAGGTGATACACCTCAAGCGAAGCCTTAAATCCCTTTTTGAAGTATTTGCTATAATACAGACACGATACAGAAACAAGAGACTGAAATGCGGATTAAATCATTTATGTATTCAAGTTCTATAAAAGAGGATTTGTTACAAATACTCTCAAGCTAAAATTGTGTCATAACATGTTTTGTTCTTGCTAAATTTACTAGCACGAGAATATGCTTGAGAAAGAAAGATTTGATGTAGACAGCAGTAAGCATAAACAGCATAATTGACATACGTTCACTGGATCTATTGTAAACCGGTTATTGTTTTCTATTTCCAATGAATATATGGCAGTGAAAAACATAGTAGGAACCTGAAATATTAAGTAAAATACCACATTATTCTTATCAAGTAAATATTTATCACCGTAAAGACATAAATCAATCTAAACCATTACTCAAGAAACGCTTCTGTCGCAATTCATCTTCAAAAGAGGCGAATTTTTTGCTTTATAACACATTAAAATAAATACATACAAACACACACACACTCATATATATATACATATATATATATATATATATATATATGTATATATATAAATCTAAATATATATATATATATATATATATATAAATATATATATATATATATATATATATATATATATATATACATATATATATGTATATATAATCAATATAAACACATATATATATATATATATATATATATATATATATGTGTGTGTGTGTGTATATATAAATACATTAATATATATATATATATATATATATATATATATATATATATATATATAATATATACTGTATATAATGTACATATATATATATATATATATATATATATATATATATATATATATATGTTATACATATACATACATACACACGCACACACACACACATATATACATATATATATATATATATATATATATATATATATATATATATATATATATATATATATATATATATAAATATATATATATATATATATATATATATATATATATATATATGTATATATATACATATATATATATTTATGTATATATATACATATATATATATATATATATATATATATATATATATATATATTTATATATATACTCTGAAACTCGGGCATCATTTTCAACATTTATTAGACACCGAAGAAATGTGTTGCAAAGAAATTGCACTCAGATGCTTTCTTCAATCTACAATCATGGATTTTGCTGACGATGTTTGCACCTCTGGGAATTCTGGTGTGCTACGAATCAACGCTATATCTTCAATGAGTTTACAAGACTGACTTTTGGATTTGAAAAAATAATAATAAAAAGAAAAAAAATCCTATTGAAGTCACTTATGAAAACGTATAAAATGTTCCTCCCCACCATTGAAAATTAAGGAAAAACCATTATATGATAAAGAGTATGTAAATTCTTATATAGCACAGATATTGGATTTTATAAGTGAATATGCATAAATTAACTTTTGTATTTCAATGTCGACTTCCTTGTTTCCCCAAAGAAAATTTCTTCCACAATTCTCTGAAACTAATTATGTTACAATAAAATGTCTTAAAATTCACCAATATTAATTCTTATAAAGAATAGTTTATGCAAAGATTAGCTTCATCATTTGAACTCTCTTTATCTAAACTAAAATTTTGTAATTGAAGAAATATTCTCTACGGAAACATTTATAAAATACGTAAACAATCATATTATTTTACTTTTGTTTTTAAATGAAAAGATCTTTTTTTATTAACTAACGAGGGTAACGGGGATGGAGGGCCTTTACTAAATCTTTACCTAATGTACGAATCTATAAATGACATCATTTCAAATCTTTTTTTCTACAATACATAAACCAATAAATGTGAAGCCAAACCTTAAAGAAAAGTGTAAATTATTTAAACACATTGCAAATGTCTACCAATGCTTTAGTTACAAGGCTATCCACTTAAAATCATTCCTTTTCTTAATCCATATACCAATAACTTTCAAGCTACCAAACCATCCGAAAAAAGGTATATCAATAAACACTTCCTAACTCCTTCAAGAAATCAGATCTTTGAAAAACGTTCAGATTAACCAACGTTTTAATTACAACGTCATCTCCTCAGAAGTGAGAAGGCTTCTATTCATTGGCCTTCTTTGAAGTCCCCAAAAACGGATTAATCAAGATCCAAGCATTTAGCCCAACAGCTGTAGAACGACGAGCGTGTTTGATCCAATTTTTTCGTTATGGAGGAGTGTTCTTCAATCATGTATTTGTTACTTTTAATCTTTTATATATCGTATTTTCTAACCTACGCTATAGAGGCTTACCTAATATCACAACTTTTTCATTGACATTGTATATCATAGTTTCAAGAATATTTTATCCTATATTACAAATATTCTATATTTCACATAAATACAAATGTTTGAGGGGTTAATCTGGAAAGGCTTTTTCCAACATTTCATGGAAAGGTTGGTCCCATATTATATATTAGATTTGTCAGGAACATATTCAATACTTTTTGTGTTTGTCTTAAAAGTCTACTCGCATATTTATATTTCATAACGTTTCGCGCATAATCTTTCATGAACGTTTATAATTTTCTCTTGCCATTTCTGTTTATAAATATTGAAACCATGTGTACTGTAATTAAAAGTGATTACCCATCACACTTCTGTGAGCTTTTTGTGTCTTAATGATTTCAATCAGCCTCTAATTCCTCTATTGGATCCTACAGACAAAATAATACATACATACATATTATATTCTATAATTGGTGTGATATATTAAAATGACCAATTAATCTTCAACAGTAAACTTTAATGGATCTTAAAAATCACAATGTCTTCATGAAATGGACATATTTAAAAAAAATATCAATTTATTCGATTGTCTTTGAAGAAGTATTAAGTGTGTAAGATTATGTTACACTTTAGCCAAAAAATCATTTGTCCAAGCTCTCGTGAACCTGTTGAAGATGATTGGTGTTTATAGATTGTACAGAAACTTGAGAAGTTAAATGATGTTATATTTAGTACAACATTGGTTTTACGACTCAACATGCTCATTATGACTTATTGGATAAAGTCTAATTAACAGTTAGAAAAATGTCAAAGTTCATTTAACTTGATCTAAATACATCAGCGTAACATAACTATTACATAACAACTCTATTGTGAATCTACTCCTAAGTACATTTGTATTCATTACCGCGACACTGATAATAATGAAAGAAATTGAAATAATAATAGTAACAATGATTATTATTATTATTATTATAAATAATAATAATAATAATGAGGAATAAAAAACCGATAACCTGCTTAATTTAAATAATTATTTTAGTTAATTGTATTCCAGCAAAACTGTTAAATATCTATTATTATATTAACCATTGAGAAAAGAAGATATAATTAATTCCAGTTAAAAACAAAACTTGACAACTAAATGAATAAAAAGGAAATTTTATGGCAAATATCAAGTGGAAATTGCATGAATATTTCTAAATTAGATAAAAAGGATTTTCGTAACCACAAAAACATATAAAAGCGCAACATTACAATTCAAAACGAAAATAAACAAATACACAGGTAATGGGTTTCCCAAATGAGCATAAATCAAAGAGAGTAATTAAAAAAACCAAAAACCTTATAATAACAGAACCAATAATAAATCATCAAAAAATTACTAAATTCTTCATTATCAAAAATGTTTAATTCCTTCAATCGTTTGAATTTCAACCCTCCAAACTAAGATGCGGATAAATTTTATATCAACAATCCCACGTCCGTCTTGTTTCATAATTTCAGCTGTTGCATTTCTTATTTATTTGTGGTTATTATACAATTTGTTTTACAATTCCAATAATTTAAGGCCATAAATAATAATATAATGCATTCGTAGATCCAACCATGTCAGCAATTATATTAAAATATTATGGAGAGAGAGAGAGAGAGAGAGAGAGAGAGAGAGAGAGAGAGAGAGAGAGAGAGAGAGAGAATTATTATAGAACAACTTTCATTCAGAAATTATACAAAAACAATTTTATAAACATTTATTACTGGAATATTATGGCAGTGACAGTAATGTTGACATTAGTTATTTCCAAGTAAAAAGCAATACTCTGTGGGAAATGAGGCGAAATACTGTGGTTGGAAGATTTAATTGTAAATAGAAATTACTTATTTCTAGAATATAGTGATCAAATGTCAACGGTGAAAAAAGAAAAAAAAAACGGAAGTTGAATAGAAAATGTTAGCCTAAAAAATATTATTGCAAGATACATTAACCATAAACTATGACGCATGAGAAGCACTCTCTCTCTCTCTCTCTCTCTCTCTCTCTCTCTCTCTCTCTCTCTCTCTCTCTCTCTCTCTCTCTCTCATTTCATACCCTGTATAATTTCGTCCAATTTCCGTAAACAATACATTAGCAGTTACATGAATATTTCCTTTTCATAATTCATTAACTATGAATACTAATGCACCCCCCCCCCCCCGCACCCCGTATCCGATTCATTCGCCCCCATCTAAAGGCATCAGTATGGATCTTCTATGCAGGATCTAAATTTATCAATAATTTCCAGACATACTTTAGGGCGAGACACCTGGGGTAATTATGCTGATTTAACCTAAACTTTCCATCATATTCGAAGACCGGCAATAATTTCAAAATTACAAAATATTAATTTTTCATTTAGCAAAGGAAGAGGATTAAGGAAGTTGAAATGTATATCATAAATTTTAAGATTAGCATTGCAGGATAACCTGGAAATCATGAACATGGCGTCACCGAACACCGTATACAAGACATTTCAACACGACTTGTGATATAAAATCTATGTAGATTTTCTCAACATGTCAAAGGTGTTAATGAATCCCAGTGACTGGAGGTAACCATTAAGGGGTAATTCCCTGGAAAGCACATTCAAGCCACAAAGGAACACAAGTTATAATACGATAAATGCAATACAGTCTTCTGCTTCAAGAAAGATGACCCGATGATCAAACGCCCTGTTGTGAGGAGTGAGTAAACAGATAATTTGAGTTATTCGTTACATTAATCATCTTTTAAATGACGGAGTGGTCTTTCATACTTAAAAATATCTTATTTAAATCTACCGCATCTTGATAACAACACTAATACTTCTAAAAATGACAAAATTCTTCTCCCTCTCATTAGATGAGAGAGAGAGAGAGAGAGAGAGAGAGAGAGAGAGAGAGAGAGAGAGAGAGAGAGAGAGAGAGAGAGAGAGAGAGAGAGAGAGAGAGAGAGAATGTCTAAATAAAAATGCCTGCTCATTTTCGACGATCAGTCCAATATCACCCATAACAAAAAATTTTAATAATTTGACATTTACAAAAATTTAAAAACAAAAGTGAATTGTTATTAACCAAACCCAGTAACAACAGATAGACAAATTACCCTTTATAGAGTAAGGGAATGGGGAAATGATGAGATTACTGCTTAAACAAAGTGACCGTCAAGAACTTAATACTCAAAAGATAAAACAAAAAGACAGGTAACCCGTTACCATTATCTGAGAGATAGTATTCCACAAATGAGTAATAGCGGGAATAAAACTTATTAAATACTGGGTAGTATTGAGCTTCATGGTGGAGAAGGCCTGACTATTAGAATTAACTGCATACCTAGCATTACGAACAGGGTGGTACAGTCCGGCAAGATCTGAATGTAAAACATGGTCAGAATTATATATATATATATATATATATATATATATATATATATATATATATATATATATATATATATATATATATATATATATATAAACCTTATGCAACATGCATAATGAACTAATTGAACGACGGTGCCAGATATTAATATCTAGATCAGGATTAAGAAATTTAATAGACCATAAGTTCCTCTCCATCAAAGTATGATGAAAATCAGCAGCTGAAGACCAGACCGAAAAACAATCCTCAAAACAAGGAAGAATGAAAGAATTAAAAAGCTTCCTCAGAGTAGACTGATCACCGAATTTTTTTCTCAATAGGCCAATTTGTTGTGCATTTGAAGAGGAGACGGACATAATATGTTTCTCAAAGTAAATTTGTTGTCAAAAATCACATCTAAAATTTTAAAAGTCATACAGAGTTTAAGAAATATTATCAATACTGAGATCCGGAAGTTGAGAAACAACTGTACTCGCCCTACTTGCAATCATACTTTGAGTTTTGTTTGGATTCAGCTTCATGCTCCATAATTTGCACCATGCACTAATTATTAAGGGATTCAGCAAATCCCAGATCAACATTCAAGAGATGGAACTGATGCAATGAGAGTAGCATCATCTGCATATACAACGAGGTTGTTTTTTAGGTCAATCCACGTTGTGTGTTATATAGCATGAAAATTAATGGGCCAAGACCACTGCCCTGAGGAATACCAGATATCACATTCCCATAGTCACTATGATGCCCATCAACAACAACTCTTTGCAACCTATTACTTAGAAATTCAGTAATGATGCTAACTGTTTGAGTTTGAAAACAAGGGCGTCATAAATATATGGTTAAAGACAGCACTAAAATCAAGGTCAATCATACGATCTTCCTGACCACAATCAAGAGATTTCTGTATAGTATTGGAGATCGTAAGAAGGACATCACATATATACTCCAAGGAGTTTACGAAAGATAAATTGCAAACTAGGGAACAGATGATTGCCTTCTGCAAACCTATTAAAACGTTTTTCCAAAAGACATTCATTAACTTTAGATAACATAGGAATTATGGAAATTGGGCGGTAATCAGTTGTACTTCAGCTACTATAAACTCTTTTACATAATGGAGTTACATTACCAATTTTCCAACATGTGCTAAAAGCTCCTCTTCTTGCTAACTTGCACAAAATAACTGATAACTTTGGAGCTAAGAAATCTGTAGTCTTTATAAAATACAAAGAAAAATACATTATTACTATTATTATTATTATCATTATTATTATTATTATTATTATTATTATTATTATTATTATTATTATTATTATTATTATTATTATTATTATCATCCTTCGTATTGATATCTCATCACGTAACAATTACCCCACCACTACATATCCAAATTATTACCACTATATAGAGAATTAACTGCCTTTTAGTCAATTTATCTTTATCATTATTATTATTAATGGCTAAGCTACAACCCTAGTTGAAAAGGAAAGGATACTATAAGCCTAGGGGCTCCAACAGGGAAAATAGACCAGTGAGAAAAGGAAACGGGGAAAAATAAAATTTCTAAAGAAGAGTAACATTAAAATAAATATAAACTATGAAAACTTTAACAAAAAAAGAGGAAGAGAAACAAGACAGAACATCGTGCCCAGGTGTACCCTTAAGCAAAAGAACTCTAACCCAAGACAGTGGAAGACCATGGTACAGAAGCTATGGCACTATCCAAGACTAGAGAACAATGGTATGATTGTGGAGTGTCCTTCTCCCAGAAAAGCTGCTGATCATAGCTAAAGAGTCTCTTCTACCCTTTACATGAGGAAAAGTTGCCACTAAACAATTACAGAGCAGTAACCCCTTGCGTGAAGAAGAATTGTTTGGTAATCTCAGTGTTGTCACGTGTATGAGGACAGAGGAGAAAGAGGAGAATAAGTAAAGAATAGGCCAGACTATTCGATGTGTGGGTAGGCAAGAGAAAATGAACCATAACCAGAGTGAAGAATCCAGTGTAGTGATGCATGGCTTGTCAAAAGACCCCATAACTCTCTGGCGGTAGTATCTCAACAGGTGGCTGGTTCCCTGGCCAAACTACTACCTACTACCTCATTACCATTTAAACAGCAGTATTAACGTTACTTGACTAATTCATTACCAGCACATAGAAAACTCTTTGCTACTCAAACCCACATCTTTAACACACGATCACAAATCCCTAAACATTTGGTGCATAATTCATTACCTTTGGCATATATTATTCACTACCTTCAAATGCACCGTCCACTGCACTTTACTTTCACCAACTCATAATCTTCCCATAATCAATTCATTACCGTTTACACACACACACACACACTCCAAAAAGTAAATGTATTCACGGGTGATGGAGATCTGAGCACTCCACTCAGGTCCCGTTTTCCAGGTATGATTTAAAGGACAAAGGAAATGAAATCTATTATAATTGAGATGCGGCTAATTAAAAAACTATATATGAGAGAGAGAGAGAGAGAGAGAGAGAGAGAGAGAGAGAGAGAGAGAGAGAGAGAGAGAGAGAGAGAGAGAGAGAGAGAGAGAGAGAGAGAATATGCAAATATTTATCGTCAACTTCCATAAAGACCCCTGCTAGTAAGAAAAATGAAATAAATAACGTCATTTTCAAAGAGAGATAGTTTGTTTTTTATTCATAAAAGCAAAAATATTAGAAAAAAAAGTTAACGAACAACTAAAAATAAAACTTTTAATTGCAATTGATGAGTTTCATAGCGAAAAGAGAAAATACTCGAATGCCTGAAAAAAATAAAAATATTTATTAGGCCAGTTGTTGTAGAAATATCAAAATTTATTACCAGAAAAAATTTCATATGAGAACAGGATATCAATATTTTATATTGGATTTTAATGAAACAAAGATGTTGCAATTATAATCTAATTTCAAGAAAAAATTGTGTGTTTTGAACTGAATTATTAATATCGTTTTATACTTCATAAAAGTAGTAAGTTGCTGTTTAGTCCCTATCAATATTAACTGCAGAAATGCATCCGAGAGCAAAGTCTTCGGTTAATAAACAAATGCATAATCTCTTGTATTAGAATGTTAACTTTACAGAGCATACACAATTAAAAGGAAAAAAATATTGGTTGAGTTACATTAATTTCTTGACAAAAATCAAGGATAATTTAAAAAACAAAATCAACCAGGAGTATATATATATATATATATATATATATATATATATATATATATATATATATATATATATATATATATACTGTATATATATAAAAAAAGAAAAAAAAACATTCACGGTTTAAAACCACTGACAATCATTTTTAGGTGAGCATTGTTAGACAGTGGTAAATTTCGTAACAATGTGTCTGCTTTATCAGAGAAGGTAGAGATGAAAATAATGGAAATCATGGTATCTTCCTTTGTTCTATTTTTACACAAACATTATTACATTATATATATATCTTCTCAGACAAACATATAACGTTTATAACTTATATCATCACTAAGACAGTCAACCTTTCAAGTACAACTCCCTTGGGAGGCTTTTTCTAGAAACCTCCAGCAACAAAAGCAGAGGTACCTCAGATGATTCCTTGAAAACCGAAGCTTTGACGAATATCTTTGCCACCAAGAGAATGGCTTACTCAGGGTGTTCCTTGAAGCCGAAGATTGTGCCCAATATGTTTGCCAATAAAATTACGGCTCTTCAATGATATTTCTTCCATCCTATTGGTACTTAGAGCATGGCCATATCAAAACTTTCTTTTACAGCAGGACTCTGTTAGGTGCTTCTTCCAGGACAAGGATACATCCATTATCTCTAGTACTAAAAGCAAAGATCATTCTGGAGTTTTAACCCAGACGAAGGCTGTCTCTTATCCGAGACACCTACAATTAGATTTTTTCACTACGATTTTTGCAACCCAAGCTTTGCTCAGGGTTTTGTTTCATTAATACGAGGCTTTGTCAATTATCATGCTCACAAAAGGACTGAGGTTTTTTTAGCTTCATCTAGATATATACTCTACCCATTATTTCTGGTACTTGTGGCTATCTCCAAATATTTCCAAACCACAGATCTGTATATTGCCTATGCTCTAAGAAGCATGACTTGCCCATATGATTTATTCGAAATGAAGGCATTATTTATTTTCCATAGAACCTAGAAAATATTTTTTTCTCGGAAAGATGGGTACATGAGCTGCTTCAGGAGCAAATGTAAGTTTATTATCCCTGATAATAAAAGCATATTTGTAAAACAAGGCTCTTTTTACTACCTTCTGAACCAAGACAAGACAATACTTTAATCTGAAGACTTCCTTCTGATAGTGGGTATGCTCATCAAGCAACTAGATCGCGCAGTAAGTTCCTTTATCTCAGGAACTAAGAGTACGGCTTTGTCAGAAGTTTTCTTCCAGACCGTAGTTCTCTTACCTTTTATGGGCAAAAACAATATGATTAGCCCTCATTTCTTCCAGATGAACACAGTTTGTCCTCCTATCACTCATGCAATAATTGCTCTAGCATTTTCTTCCAAACTATGAGACTTCATTTTTTCAGCCAATCATTATTCATTATCTTAGTTACTATGAATATATCTCGTCGACAGATTCAACTGGAATTTCCTTTTATAAAAGTAATACTTCCAAAAACTGGAGAATATATTCACTTCTTCACAGATTTATTCAATTCGAAATCATAATCAATTCAACTTTCTTAACTTTTCTTATATACATTATTGTTTATATATGTCCATATGTGCTTGTTGATTTATCAGTATTTATTGCTTGGTTTCAATGTTGTTTTAAAGTTTAATATTTATTCATAACGAGAGCTTCGTTTATGCGAACTGGATTATATACCATGTTGCAGTACAGTATAATACTCGATGTATCAATTTATTTAAGCTTGAACGCATGTAAGACGCTTGCTTCCCGCCCCTCAATTGAGTCTATCTAGTATTTTATTTTATTTTACTTGACCTAAGGAATCTTGGCCATATTGCCCACATCAAGATCTGCAAGGCTATTACGCTTTGAGCTTAATCTTAGGGAAAGTTGCACTATGAAGTAGAACTTGAAATACATTTGACAGCAAAACATATCCCGTAAATCTTTCTTTCATATTCATCCCCACATCTATGGCAGAATTAACATTACATTTCCTTTCATCCTGAAAGCCAATGACATTCAAATATGAAAACTCCTAAATATTTCACTCATGTCTCACATGTGGTCACGTATCGCAACGCCCTAAGCTATACAAAGTGCCACTTGCCCATCACCCTTTATGGCCGCTCTGAGTCTATCTCTCCCCTTCTCTTCCTTCATCTCACCCTCTCTAACTAGCCATTAGCTCCAGACGTCATTCTGTTAGTAAACTCATATGAATGGTCGTAACTGCACCTGTCCAATTAAAGCGTTTATCCCTCCCTACCAATTTATATTACCTTTCCATTGCAGATGCCTTTTACGTCCCATTGGCCTTAAGATTTATTACACTTATGTTTGTTGTTTGTTTGTTTGCTAACATAGTTATTTATTTGTTGGACACCATATCCTGCATGGCAAGAACACTCAAAATCTATTCCTAAATTATACAATTATGTTAGATGGTCAAAATCCGGGGTCCTTAAGCTACCTCAATAGTTTTTTCATAATCTAAATTCAAATCCTAAATTTAAAATTCAGCAGCACAGGTTTTTGTTCATAAGGGTAAAATATATGACCATATTTTCAATACAAATTTTCATTTACACACACTCCTTTCACCATGTTTGCTTCCGTATCAAATTTTTGATGCAATTTTTCTATTTTTTTTTAAGCTTTTCAAATCTTTAAATTTCTGTTAAAGAAACATATTCATGATAATTATCTTAAATTCTAGTCTCTCCGTGGTTCGATCAACAGTTTATTTTTCATCTTTTATCAGGGGACGGTCATGATGTGCTTAAATCAATTTCAAAAATTATCCTTTTATTCTATACCCTCAGTTCTCCCTTTACCCTACTACCCATTTCTGCATTTCTTACAAAGCATTTCGTTCTTGCTATGTAATCTTAACTTTAGTTAACTGCTACCAACCAAAGGAACAAATTGCCCTTACAAGAACAACATAGTTCTTACTATTTTGAGTAAGCGTACACGACAGCTATAAGTTCTAGGGTCTTGCATTTACTGCGAACGCAGTTGAGTGAGTCTTAGAACGCTTACATATGTCTCTATTTTATGTTTGCAGCAGTTTAGCGTCAGTAAGCGAGGATGAGTGCTAAAACTAATATGGGTGTTTATTTCTTCCTATCAATGCATGGATCCGTGAGCCAAGACGTTTGAATGCGTTTGTAATCTGTAATTGAGTTTTGTGAACTTTATAATATTGAAATACAGTAGGTTTTCGTAAGAGTCATCGCGCATAACTCCCGATAAAGATTAGGCTCGTTGCAAAAACTTTGTTTTATTTGCAGTGAAAAACAAGCTTCTATATTACCAAATAGTCTGAACCACAACCCAATATAACAACTGGATAGAACCATAGAATACATTTCTGGTTTATATACTGCATTTCATATGCAACTTCAAATCAGTTGTATGTATATATATATATATATATATATATATATATATATATATATATATATATACATATATATATATATATGTGTGTGTGTGTGTGTGTGTGTGTGTGTGTGTATGTATAGATGGATAGAGAGGAGACAACAATGCCCAATACAAAATAGCAGATTTGGAATAAACACCACATATGAAATTCAATCAAATTTTCAGTAGATTTCTGGGTCAATAAAATAAAACATTCAAGAAATTCTGCTGCTGCAAAGCCCAGCTGAGCAATCGAGGTTAAAAAAAAAAAAGGATATGTTAATAACTATCAATTATCACTCTCAAAAAGTCTAGAACATTTGTTCAGAAAAATTAAATAAAATTTTATTGGTAATTCTTTTTTTTTACGAAAAATTTGTATAAAAAAGTAATTAAATATCTAAAAGACTCATATTTAAAAAGTACATGAAAAACTCAGTTAAGCCCGTTGACATTTTCCCATAGCAATAATTGATTCATAAGAATGAGGTAATGAGATGGGTGATTTCAAAAATATAATAATTCTCACTTAAGTCCAAAATTTCACATGAATCATATGAAAATAAGCATTTCATGGCAACTAGTTCAATCATGACAAAATAAATATCAGTAGTTACTACGATAGTTTTACATAAATACTTTTGGAACTGTGAATATTGTGATTTAGGCAGCTGTTGATTGCCTCAGAATATCACACTATCCAAACATGAAATCGTTGAGGTCAAAAGCACGAACATCCAGCCCCCTCCGGCCCCCTTTCCGCAGTAAAAGAAAAAAAAAAACTATCGGCATGAAAATGAAACTAGAGGAAATATGTTGAAACGTTCTAAGGATGTATCACCAGGGGTGCGTCTAAGGAACGTGGAATTTAGGAGAACGGGAATGATGGAAAAATCGAGAGAATCTTGATGGAAATGGCGGGTGCTTTATATAGGAGGGGATATGAAGAGGAGAGATTCGGGCGGAAAAGTCATGAAGGGAGGATTGATGGAAAAGTTGATGGGTAGGATAAAGGGAAGAAGACGGTATAGATAGATTTCGAGAGAAAGACTGGTAGAAATAAAGGTTAGGTGAGATATATGATGAGAGAAGCTTATGTTATGAGAGACTGAAAGAACTATCTAGGACTAAAGGAAATGGAAACGGTAAAGTTGAGATGTATCTTGAGAGAATAACTGAAAAATTTAAAATCTAAAGTTGACACATAACTTGAGAGAGAACCGAGAGAAATGGAAAAGTTAAAGTTCAGATACATCTAGTGAGAAAGGCTGAAAGAAATGGGAAAGCGAAAGTTGAAATATAGCTTGAGAGGAAGACTGAGATAAATGAAAAAGCTTTAGTTGAGATACATCATATGAGAATTGGAAAGTTTAAAGTCGAGATATTTCTTGAGAAAGACTGGAAGAAATGGAGGATTTTAGGAGAGGGATATGAGAAAGGATGAAACTAATATTGACGGGAAGAATAAGAAGCGTTTTAATATTGAGCGCAAAAACACTCTCTTTATATTCTTAATTTGTTTTTAATTCCCTGCTATAATCTATTTCATCCATGAGCTTCCGAACAAACTCTATTTCCCTGAAATTATAACAACACTTAATTACACACACACAATTGTAATTAGCATGGCTGAGTACAAAGGAGCTCCATAATATTCATAAGCTGATAGTGGTTACTCACATTCTTTAAAATTGCTTATACGGAGATCACCGTCCTCTTGGGTTGCCAAGTAATGTTGGCAGAAGGTAAGACAACGAACTTAGAAATCTTATTGCATATATGAATAATCATCAACATGAAATGTAAAATAACTGTAAACATTTAAAAAATGTGAAACGGGGACCAGGATGGATAGGTCCTCAGACGTCTGATAGCCCAAACAGGAAAAACGAAAATCATGTGACATGTTTGCATTACAAAAACATAACTCTACCAGCGATGTCAGGTGGTTAAAATCAACGCCTAAACTTTTATAACATTCCTCCTCGGCAGAAAATAATAAAAATGTAATAATAAAAATGATTCGATCAACCAAATGAAGGGGGCATAGGTGTTAGGAGAGTAAACTTTGTATACACAGAGAGGGGAGGGCCTTTATCCAAACTTTTGAGAAAACCCACGTGGTGCATGTAGCGTTGTAATATTCAAAAGCTGGATCCTTTCTCACAGTTGCCTTTTAAGGGAAAACTTCAAAAAGAAGTTCTTTACGAGTCTGTTCAGAATTGCAATCCTGTACACCCAGGTCGGATCGTTTAATATCTCCCAAGCTTTCTACTGTTCGTCTATGGAAGGCAACGTTATGAAAAGGGGGAAAAAGTATTCCGACATGTGTGCATACAATTCACTGAGTTTCAAGTGTGTTTTTCCAAGGGAAATTATAAAAATCATTATATATGTATAATTTTACTTAAGGCAAAAGCTCATCACTTGAGATTATAATTATAACAGGGGCGTAGGAGCGTTTTCCTGTTTGGGGGGGGGGGGGGGGGGGGGGCTAAAGTTCGAAATGACACTGAAGGCGGAGCAGCAGGCGCGAAGGCATGGGGGGAGGGGGGGGTGTCGGGGGGGGGGGGGGGTATCGCCCATAAAACTTTATGAGGGAACACCCTCAGATGCGATTTCCTAGCATCTGACAGTATATTGTATCAAAAACACAATCATATTTTTGGAAGATTTTTGGAAGATTTTTGTGACCATATTTTTGTGACCATTTTGTGACCGATATATATATATATATATATATATATATATATATATATATATATATATATATATAATATATATATATATATATATATATGTATATATATAAATATATAATATATATATATATATATATATATATATATATATATATATATGTATGTATATATACATATATGTATATATAT
>NC_090741.1:74678200-74713200 GCF_036898095.1 Palaemon carinicauda | reverse complement strand
ATTTTAAAAAATTCAGTAATTATTTTATAATATATTTCCAGTAAAAAAATAACCTTACCTGCATGAATTGATACCTATCCCCAAGATAGTTTGCCTTATTTTCAAGATTTGCGGTTTGCTAAATCTAAGTTGATTAGCCTTACCTCAATGTTCCACGTCTCCTATCCACCTCAACATGAGAAAATTTTCTTTTGCGCAAGAGTCCGCGCACAAGACGACCTCCTCAATCACATCCAGCTCACAAAATTGTATCATCGTTTTAATGGAATTTCAAAAATAACCGGATATTGTATCAATCATTGTAAATGAAGCTAAGAAAAATAAATTCAAACTTTTTTGTAGCTATTAACAGAGCAGACACGGAAAGTAACGACTTTAAATAAACCCGCATTTGATGGCTGGCTTAGAGTGAAGAGACCGTTCCAGCAAAAGACTGGCTTAAGCTAAACGAACCGTAAAAATATTTTTGTGAATTCGAAGACATTGAGAATGAACTTTTCGACACCAGGATTGTTATCTCTTTATATCAACGCAAACAGATATACTCAAGAAGGAATAGAATTGAACCTTAATTAAACACTCAATGGTGACCATAGCTGTTGCGACATCTTATTTTGGTTATTTTGTTCTTTTCCGTTCTTTTACTCTATTGCTACCTAAACCAATGGTCTTGCTAGCAAACTGTAGAGCCAAAACTAGTAGGTTAAATATTTGGAAACAATAAAATGAAGATATATATGTTTTTTTCTCAAACTAATTAATTAAAAGGAAATTATTTCTTAAACAAATTCAGAAGCTTGATAGCAAACTGCAAGATATACAAACACTACCCGAATGATTTCATAAAAATAATCTTAATACCATAAAAAAAGATATATTTTATAAATACATGAAATCACATATAGGACAAAACACTCACAACAGTGTATAATGAAGGATCTGCAATATAGTATAACGACATTAAAAAAAATAACAATAATAATATTCCTCTAAAAACGACCATGCCACGTAGGCCCCTCTTGAAACCCCTTCCCCAGCCAGGTGATCATGCTCTTCGCTGGTGAATAAGTTTAAATGTCCTGGAGTAGGACACTGAAAACAACGACAGTGTCAGATGTTTTATTCTCAATTCAAAAGCTTTCAAATGTGCAGTTGATGGTTAATTACATCCTCTATCGAGAGAACAGTATACCTTTTGTCAAGGTATAAAAGAAACAACTTACTTTCAAGATGCAAATGTTCTATTTACATTTGGGGTCATACCCTCGCTTTGATCAACGTTCAGAATATGTTCACGAGCTCGCACAGTTTCTTGTCTCGAGTTATATGCAAACAAACAGCATTTCCGATAAACCACACGCCAAGATCAATGAAGGTCATTTAAATGTATTTCGGATCCAGTTTTCTAGTTTGGGGTAAGGCCTCTGTCGCTTGACAAATGAAAGATTAAACATGCATTTGCCGTGAAACAGCAACGAAAAAAACAGGCAACGAAAAATTGGTATTTTTCTCAAAACTGAAATTGGGATACAGGTTAAAATAATGTGAAGGTACCAAACCTTAAATTAAAGTGTAAATTATTTAAACCCATTGCAAAGATCAACTAACCCTTCAGTCACTAGGTCATCCACTTAAATTCATTCTTTTTTTTAATCCCTATACCCATAAAAGTCAAGCGACCAAACCATCCGAAAAAAAAAGGTATATCAATCAAACACTTTCCAACTCTTTCAAGAAACTGAATCTTTGAAAAACATAGAGATCAAGCAACGCTTTAATTACAACGTCATCTCCTCAGAGGTGAGAAGGCTTCTATTCATTGGCCTTCTTTGAAGTCGACGAAAACGGAGTAATCAAGATCCAAGCCCAACAGCTGTAGACCGACAAGCGGGTTTGATCCAATCTTTACGTTATGGCGATTTTTTTTTTTAATCACGTACTTGTTTTTTTTTAATGTTTTATATATCGTATTTTCTACCAAGGTTATGGAGATTTATTTCATATTACATCTGTTTCATTGACGTTGTATATCATAGTTCAGGAACGTTTTTATCCTATATTTCTTTTTAAAATATTTTATATTTAAAATATATACAAATGTTTTTGAGGGGTTAACCTGGAAAGGCTTTTTCCAACATTATTTCATGGAAAGGTTGGTCCTATATTATATATTAGATTTGTCTGGAACATAATCCATACTTTTTGTGCATCTCGTAAAAGCCTGATCGCACATTTATATTTCATAACGTTTTGTGCATAATCTTTCATAAACGTTTTTAATTTTCCTTTGACAGTACTGTTTATAACAATTGAAATCATGTGTACTGTAGTTAAAAGTGATTTCCCATTACACTTGTCAGAGCTTTTAGTTGTCTGAATGATTTTATTCGGCCTCTATTGCCTCTATTGGAGCTTGCACACAAAATAACATACATATACAAACATTATATTCTGTAATTGGTGTGAAATATTGAAATGATAGCTTTTTATGCTAAATTTTAATGGATCTTTAGTATCAACGATGTCTCCGTGAAACTGACATATATTAAAAAAATAATTCATTCGATTGTCTATGAATAAGTATTAAGTGTGTAAGATTATGTTACACTTTAACAAAAAAATTCATTAGTCCAAGCTCTCGTGAACCTGTTGAAGATGGTTGGTGTTTATAGATTAACAGAAATATGAGAAGTTGAGTGATGTTATATTTAGTAGAACATTGGATTTACGACTCAACATGCTCATTATGACTAATAAATAATGTCTAATCAAGTTAGAAAAAGGTCAAAGTTCATTTAACTTTCAGCGTATACATTTAACTTGATCTATATACATCGAAATAACATAACAAAAATCAAGAACTATTATAACAAGGCTATTGTAAATTTACTCAAAAGTACATGCGTACTAAGTAACGCGATATTGATAATAATAAAAAAATATCCAAAATAATAATAATAATAATAATAATAATAATAATAATAATAATAATAATAATAATAATAATAATAATAATGATAATAATAATAATAATAATAACAACAATAATAATAATAATAATAATAATAATATAAACAATAATGATGAGGAATAATAAAAAACATAACCTGCGTAATTTAAATCATTATTTCAGTTAATTGCATTCCAGTAAAAATGTAAAATATCTATAAATATATTAACCGTCGAAAAAATAAATTAATTCCCGTTAAAAATAAAACACGATAACTAAATAAATAAACAGCGATTTTTAATGCAAATATCAAGTAGAAATTACATGAATATTTCAGAATTAGATAAAAAGGATTTTCGTAACCACAACGACGTATAAAAGCGCAACATTAAAATTCAAAACGGAAATAAACAAATACACATAAAATTTGTTCCTCAGATGAGCAAAAATCGAAGAGAGAGTAATAAAAATGGGTTCTAATAACAGAATCAATAATGAATCATCAAAAAATTACTAATTTCATCACCAAAAATGGTTAATTTCTTCAATCGTTTAAATTTCAACCTCCAAACTAAGATGCAGATAAATTTTATATCAACAATCCTACGTCCGCCTTGTTTTATAATTTCAACAGTTGCATTTTTTATTTCTTTGTGGTTATTATACAATTCGTTTTACAGTTCCATTAATATAAGAACATAAATTACAAAATAATGCATTGGTATATCTTACCAAGTGAGCAATATTATACTAAAATATTATGGTGAGAGAGAGAGAGAGAGAGAGAGAGAGAGAGAGAGAGAGAGAGAGAGAGAGAGAGAGAGAGAGAGAGAGAGATTATAGAAAAATTCTTCAAGAACTTTACAAAAAAAGATTTTATAATCATTTACTACTGGAATATTATGGCAGTGAGAGTAATGATGACATTAATTATTTCCAATCAAAAAGCAATCCTCTGGGAATGAGGTGAATACTGTGGTTGGAAGATTTAATCGTAAATAAAAAATATTCATTTTTAGAATATAGAGACCAAAGGTTAACGAAAAAAAAAGAAAGAGGGAAGTTGAAAATAAATTGTTGGCTTAAGAAATATTGTTGCAAGATTCATTATTAATAAACTATGACACAGGAGAATCAATCTCTCTCTCTCTCTCTCTCTCTCTCTCTCTCTCTCTCTCTCTCTCTCTCTCTCTCTCTCTCTCTCTCTCTCTCTCATTTAATACCTTCTATAATTTCGTTTAGTTTTCGTAAACAATACATTACGAGTCACAGGAATATTTCATTTTCAGAATTTAAAAACCATGAATACAAATTCGTCCCCTCCCCACCCCACCCACACCCACACCCTGTATCCAATTCAGACGTCCGCACCTTCGGGTATCAATATAAAGCTTCTGCATAGGTGCTAAAATTATCAATAGTTTACAGACATCCTTTATGGCCAAAAAATTGAGGTAAATCCGTGAATTCAACCTAATTTTTACAGCTTATTCAAAGGCCAGCGATAATTTCAAAATTCCCCCTCAATCTTTTTTCTTTTAGCAAAGGAAGAGAATTAAGTAAGTGGCAATGCATATCATAAATCTTAAGAGTAGCCGTGCAGAATAACCGAAAAATAAGGAGTATTGAAATTTCCTTCAGGTAAACTAAAATAATTTAAATTACACTCAACTTTTAGCAGATACTAAACCGATTGTCAATATACTGATCACGTTACAAACTCTAACATATTGTAAATAAACAATCCTAAACGTGAAGCAGCAGACACCAACCAGATCTTGAGCACCATGGACATATTACTGACACTGAAAATATTTTAGGTACAAAAACACTTTGATTCTCCATAGCAAAAATTAAGAGGTTACCCAGCAACAACATTTTATCAGGATACCACGATGTCATGTTGCCCAGCAACCGAGATCTCTCATCCCGTGAAGGCTAATCTGTGGAATGGTCTTCCTGGCATGTAATATATGCTGATATTATAGATATACGGATTGCATGATGTGCATACTTGCACAATCTGAATGATAACAACAAAATCTGAATAATAACAACAAAATCTAACTCAGATGTTCCCCTAAACTCCAAATAAAATAAGACAGGTGAATCCAAACTCCATACCAAATATAAGCCTTAATAAAGGCACAATCAACTGTGACATATCAAGTAATGTTCAAGATAAAAACACAAAATTGAATTAAAATATGACATAAACGAAATCATTACTCAACATGAAAATGGCGATACCGAAGACCGTATACAAGATATTTCAACATGCACTTGTAACGTAATATATATATGTAAATTTTCCAAATATGTCAAAGATGTTACTGAATCCCAGTGACTGGAGGTAACCATTAAGGGGTAATTCCCTGGAAAGCACATTCAAGCCACAAAGGAACACAAGTTATAATACGATAAATGCGATACAGTCTTCTGCTTCAAGAAAGATGACCCGATAATCAATAGCCTTCTTGTAAGGAGCGAGTTAACAAGTGATTTGAGTTATTCGTTATGTTAATCAACTTTCAAATGATCGAGTGGTCTTTCATACTTAAGAATGTCTTATTTAAATCTACTGCACTTTGAATGACAAAAGTTTAATATTTCTCAAGATGACATGATTCCTCTCCCTCTCATTAAATAGAGAGAGAGAGAGAGAGAGAGAGAGAGAGAGAGAGAGAGAGAGAGAGAGAGAGAGAGAGAGAGAGAGAGAGAGAAATATCACCAATAGAAATTTTCATAGTTTGATATTCACAGAAATCTAAAAACAAAACTGGATTGTTGTTATTAACCAAATCCAGTCACGAAAGATTAACAAATTACCCTTCATAGTGTGCGATAATGGAGATATGATTAGAATATTGCGTGCACACAGCGACCCCCCAGAACTTAATACTTGTAAGATAAAACAAAACGAATGCTAAACTAAAGTTACCGTATCTGAGAGATTTGATGACCATACGAGACGAATATCTCCGTTGTTCTAATGCTCGATTTGGCAAAGCATTGAAACCTTTCGTAAGATCCTTGGGATATGATGATCTGGAAAACAACATACGAATTGTTTAGTACGATGACAGTAATGATGACGATAAAAACATTTTGCGCCATGTTTTTATGAATAACTGTATAACATATATTATAGATTTTATACTCACAATTATATAAAGACAAATAAATAAATAACTATATATATAAACAAAAAAATATATATAACATATATATATGTATGTATATATATATATATATATATATATATATATATATATATATATACATATAGATAGATAGATAGATAGATAGATAGATATAGTGCATCAAATTATGTATGTGGTTTACTAATGATCAAGAATAATATAACGGTAGCTCGTAGTTCTTCTGAAACACAAACACACATACAGACAAATACACATAAAGGATTATACATATATATATATATATATATATATATATATATATATATATATATATATATATATATATATATATATACATATACATATACATACATACATACAGGTGTGCGTTTGCTCAGTTCACCCTTTTAATTAATCAAGTTTATTGTTGCTTAATAAGTAGTGTCCCCTTTTTCAATTCATTTTTTTTTTCTTTTCTTCTGGGTATACTGAGGAATATGTTAACCTTAACGACGGTCTCTACATATAAACTAACATGATTAATTATCACCATTACTACTGTTGCAATCAATTTCACAATAAATGGAAATAAATTACCCACAAAACATATGAGCTTTACTTTTTCCAATTATAGAAGAATATGAATAAATCACGGATACTTTAAATAGGATTAAGGATGTGTTAACATATTGCATAAGACAAAAATAAATATCAATGACACAAACATTTCAAAACAGTTGGAAAAGTTACAAATTCATTAGCAGGAGACAATTATTCATTTTCGCTTGAATTACTGAATTGATTAACAGGAAGTAGTTTTATATTTCTATTATTCTTTATTGTGCTATTATTATTATTATTATTATTATTATTATTATTATTATTATTATTATTATTATTATTATTATTATTATAATACATCAATAATTCATTATTCTCTAAACTTCACTATAATAAAAAAAAAATAATAATAATAATAAAAATTATTATTATTATTATTATTATTATTATTATTATTATTATTATTATTATTATTATTATTATCGTTGTTGTTGTTATTTTTATTGTTATTATATTTGGTGGTCAACTCTAGTTTGAAAAGCAGGATGATATAAGCCAAAGGATTCCAACAGGGAATAATAGTTCAGTGAGGAAAGATAATAAAGAAATAAATAAGCTATTTGAAAAAAAAAATAAAATATAGAAATATTTTAAGAACAGTAATAACATTAAAACAATAAAATATTCTAAGAACGGGAACAACATTAGAACAGATCTTTCATATGTAAACTACTGTATAAAGAGAAACTCATTTCGGACTGTTCAACATAAAAACATTTGCTGCTAGTTTGAACTTTTGAAGTTCTACAGATTCAACTACCCAGTTAGGGAGATTATTCCATAAATTAGTAATAGCTGGAATAAAACTTCTGAAATACAGTGTTGTATTGAGCCTCATGATGGAAAAGGCCTGGCTATTAGAATTAACTGCATACCTAGTATTAGGAACAGGGTGGTACTGTCCGGCAAGATCTGAATGTAAAGGATGGTCAGCATTATGAGATTAACCCTTTTACCCCCAAAGGACGTACTGGTACGTTTCACGTTTCACAAAACACATCCCCTTACCCCCATGGACGTACCAGTACGTCCTTGCAAAAAAAAACTGCTATTTACAATTTTTTTTTCATATTTTTGATAATTCTTTGAGAAACTTCAGGCATTTTCCAAGAGAATGAGAGCAACCTGACCTCTCTATGACGAAAATTAAGGCTGTTAGAGCAATTTAAAAAATATATACTGCAAAATGTGCTTGAAAAAAAAAGTAACCCCTGGGGGTTAAGGGTTGGAAAGTTCCATATAGCCTGGGGGTAAAAGGGTTAATATCTAGATCAAGAATAAGAAATGTAATAGAGAGTAAGTTCCTGTCCAACAAATTAAGATGATAATCAGCTAGTGAAGACCAGACAGGGGAACAATACTCAAAACAAGGTAGAATGAAAGAATTAAAACATTCTTCAAAATAGACTGATCATCGAAAATCCTTCTCAATATGCCATTTTTGTGCAATTCAAGAAGGGACAGGCCTAACGTGTTTCTCAAAAGTAAATTTGTTGTCCAGAATCACACCTAAAATTTGAAGAGCCATACAGAGTTTGAGAAACATTATCAATGCTGAGATCCGATGTTGAGGAGCAGCTCTTCGACTTACAATCATACTATGAGTTTTGTTTGGAGTCGACTTCATGCTCCAAAATTTGTACCATGCACTAATTTTAGCTAGATCTCTATTGAAGGATTAAGCAAACCCCAGATCTACAATCAGAGGATGGAATTGATGCAAAGAGAGTAGCATCATCTGCATATGCAACGAGCTTGTTTTCTAGGTCAAACCACATGTCATGTGTATATAGTAAGAAAAGGAATGGGCCAAGAACACTACCCTATGGAACACCAGATATCACATTCCTATACTCACTATGGTGCCCATCAACAACAACTCTTTGCAACATATTACTTAGGAATTCCGTAATGATGCTAAGAAAAGACCAAAAACTCCCAACTATTTGAGTTTAAGAACATGGGCCTCATGATTAACACAGTTAATGCAGAAAAAAATCAAGGCAAATCATACGAACTTCTTGACCACAATCAAGAGTTTTCTGTACAGCATTGGAGATTGTAAGATAGGCATCACATACTCCAACGCCATTGTGAAAGCCAAATTGCGAACTAGGAAACACGTGATTTCCTTCTGCAAACCTATTAAGAAGTTTTGTCAAAAGACGTTCAAAAACTTTAGAAAATGTGGGAGTTATGGAAATATGGCGGAAATCAGTTGGACTTGAGCAACCAAAAACGCATTTACATACAGGAGTGACATTACTGTTTCTCTAACAAGTGCTAAAAGCTCCTCTTCTTGCTAACTTGCACAAAATAACATAACTTTGGAGCTACAAAATCTGCAGTCTTTATAAAAAAAAAAAAAACTATATTATTAATTCTGTTATTATTATAATCATTATTGGTGTTGATATCTCATCGCATATAAATAACCTCACCACTACATATCCAGATAATTACCACTATAGAAATAATTCCCTGCCTTAAGTGAATTCATTACCAATTAAACAGCAGCATTAACATTACTTATCTAATTCATCATCAGTACATAGAAAACTTGTACTATTCAAACCCACGTCTTTAGCATACATGTTTACAAATTCCTTAACATCTGGTGCACAATTCATAAACTTTCTCATATATTATTTGTTACCCCCAAATGCACCATCCACTACGCTACTTTCACCAACTCATAATCTTCGCATAACCAATTCATTACCCTTTACACACACATACACACACGCACACACTCTACAATTAAAGGTATTCAAGGGTGATAGAGATGTGAGCACTCCCCTCAGGTCCCGTTTTGCAAGTATGATTTATAGGACAAGGGAAATGACATTTATTATAATTGGGATGTGGCTAATTAAAAACTATATGAGAGAGAGAGAGAGAGAGAGAGAGAGAGAGAGAGAGAGAGAGAGAGAGAGAGAGAGAGAGAGAGAGAGAGAATAAAAATATGCAAATATTTATTGTCAACAACAAACTTCCATAAAGGCACCTGCTAGTAACGGAAATGAAATAAACGTCATTTTCAAAGAGCTAATTTGTTTTATATTAAAAAAAAATATATATATTTGACCAAAAAGGGTAAACGAGCAATTAAAAAAAGAGAACTTTTAATTGAAACCGATGAGTTTCGAAGCCAAAAAAAAAAAATCAAATGTCTATAAAAAATAGAATATTAATCAGACCAGTTTGTGTACAAAAATCTAAATTTATGACGAGAAAAAAAAATCATTTTTGAGAACAGGAAATCAAAATTCTATATTTGATTTCAATAAAATAAATATGTTGCTATTATGATCTAAATTTGGAAAAAAAAATATTTGGAACAATAATTAACGTCATTTTGAACTTTATAAAGTAGTACGTTGCTGTTTGGTCCCGATCAATAATAACTGCAGAGATGCATCGGAGAGAAAAGTCTTCGGTTAATAAAGCAAATGCATTATCTCTTGTATTATAATGTTAACTTTACAGAACAAACCCAATCAAAAATATTTTTATGTTATTGGTTATGTTACATCTATTTCTTGAAAAAAAAAAAAATCTGGGACACTTCAGAGAAAAAAAAAATCACGGTTTAAAATCACTAACAATCATTTTCAGGTGAGCATTGTGAGACTGTTAAATTTCGTACCAATGTGTCTGCTTTATCACAGAAGGTAGAGATGAAAATAATGAAAATCATGGTATTTGCCTTTATTCTATTTTTACACAAACACTATTACATTATATTATATATCTTCTCAGACACACATATAACGTTTATAACTTGTAATAGTATCACTAAGATAGTCAACCTTTCAAGTACAACTCCTTTGGGAAGTTTCTTCCAGACTAAGAGACTATCTTTAATTTCCAGCAACAAAAGCAAGGGTAACTCAGATGGTTTCTTGAAAACCGAAGCTTTGTCGAATGTCTTTGCCACCAAAAGAATGGCTTGCTCAGGATGTTCCTTGAAGCCGAAGATTATGTCCAATATGTTCGCAAATAAAAATACAACTCTTCGATGATATTTCTTCCATCACATTGGTGCTTAGAACATCACCATATCAAAACTTTCTTTTACAGCAGTGCTCTCAGTTAGGTGCTTCTTCCAGAACAAAGATATATCCATTATCTCTAATACTAAAATCAAAGCTCATTCGAGAGTTTTCAATCAAGCGAAGGCTATGTTTCTTATCCGAGACACAAACATAATTCGTTCCCTACGATTTTTGCAACCCAAGGCTTGCTCAGATTTTTGTTTCATTCATACAAGGCTTTATCTATTATCATGGTAACAAAAGAAAATTATTTTTCTTTTCTAGTTTCATCCAGACATACTCTACCCATTATTTCTGGTAACTGTGGCTACCGACAAATATTTCCAAACCACAGATCTCTATACTGCCTACGGTTCAAGAAGCATGACTTGCCCATGCGATTTATTCAAAATCAAGGCATTATTTATTTTCTATAGAACCTAGAAAATCATTTTCTCGGAAAGATTAGTACATGAGCTTCTTCAGAAGAAAATCTAATTTTATCATCCCTGATACTAAAAGCATATTTGTAAAAACAATGCTCTTTTTACTACCTTCTGAGCCAAGACAAGACAATGGTTTACTCTGAACACTTCCTTCTGATAGTGGGTCTGCTCATCAAGCAACTAGTTTGCGCAGTAGGTTCCATTATCCCAGGAACTAAGAGTACGACTTTGTCACAAGTTTTCTTCCAAACAGTAGTTCTTCCAGATCGTAGTTCTCTTACCCTTTCTTGGCAAAAATAGTATGATTCGCTTTCATTTCTTCCAGATGAACACTTTTTGTCCTCCTATCACTCATGCAATACTTGCTCTAGCATTTTTTTCCAAACTATGAGACTTCATTTTCTACAGCCAACCCTTATTCATTATCTTTGTTAGTATGAACATATCTCGTCGGCAATGATTCAACTAGATTTTCGTTTTATAAAACTAATGCTTCCTAAAATTTAATATATTCACTTCTTGACAGATTTAATCAATTCAAAATCATAATCAACATAATTTTTCTGATGTGCATTTTTGTTTATGTATGTCTATGTGTGCTTGTTGTTTTTTAAGTATTCATTGCTTGGTTTCAATGCTCTTTCAAAGGTTAGTATTTATTCATAACGAGAGCTTCGTTTATGCAAACTGGATTACATACCATGTTGCAGTACAGAATAATACTCAATGTAACAATTTATATCAGTTTAAACGCATGTAAGCCCCCTCCCCCCTCCCACCACAACACCCCACTTGATTCCATCCAATATTTGATTCAACTTCGATGAATCTAAGGAATATTGGTCATATGACTTAACCACGGGGCCCACAAGGCTATTACGATTTTAGATTAACCTAGGGAAAGTTGCACTATGAAGTAGAACTTAAAATACATTAAACAGCAAGACATATCCCGTATATCTTTCCTTCAAATTCATCTCCACATCTATGGCAGAGTTAATGTTACATTTTCTTTCATCCTGAAAGCAAATGACATTCAAATTTCAAAACTCCTAAATATTTCAATCATGTCTCACATGTGGCCACGTACCGCAACGCTCTAAGCTATATAAAGGGCCACTTGGCCATCCCCCTTTATAGCCGCTCTGAGTCTATCTCTCCCCTTCTCTTCCTTTATCTCACCCTCTCTAACTAGCCATTAGCTCCAGACGCCATTCTGTTAGTAAGCTCATATGAATGGTCGTAACTGCAGCCGTCCAATTAAAACGTTTATCCCTCCCTACCAATTTATATTAGCTTTCCATTGTAGTTGCCTTTTACGTCCCATTGGTCTTGTGATTTATTACGCATATGTTTGTTTGTTTGTTTTCTAACATAGAGTTACTTATTTGTTAGATTCATACCCTGCAGGACAAGAACACTCAAAATCTCTCCCTACATCACATATATTAGATGATCGCCACTCAGGCGATCCTTAAGCTACCTAATAGTTTTTTTTTTATTCTTTTATTTGAATTCAAATCCAAAATTTAAAAGCAAACACCACAGGTTTTCGTTTATATGGGTAAAAATTTATGACGATATCCTCAATTCAGTTTTTCATTCACTCAAATCCAGTTTACCGTGTTTGCTTTCGTATCTAATATTTTAATACAATTTTCCTATACATTATTTTAGGCTTTTCAAATCCGTAATTTTTATTACACACAAATGTTCATCATAATTCTTTGAAATTCTAGTCTCTCCGTGGTTTAGTCAACAGTTTATTTTTCGTCTTATCAGTGGACGCTCATTATCCCTTTAGCGCTCCCTTTACCCCAATACCCATTTCTGCATTTCTTACAAAGCATATCTTTCTTGCTATGTAATCTTAACTTTTGTTTACTGTTACCAATCGTAGGGACAAACTGCCCCAACATGAACACTTTAGTTCTTACTATTTTGAGTAAGCGTACACGAGAGCTATAAGTTCTAGGGTCTTACATTTATAGCGAACGCAGTTGAGTGAGTGAGAACGTTTACATGTATCTCTATTTCATGTTTGCATCGGTTTCACGTCAGTAAGCGAGGATGAGAGCTCAAACTGATACGGGTGTTTATTTCTTTCTATTAATGCATGGATCAGTGAGCCAGGACATTTGAATGCGTTTGTAATGTGCAATTGAGCATTGTGAACGATATAATATTGAAGTGCAGTAGGTTTTCAGAAGTGTGATCGCGCTTAATTCCCGATAAAGATAAGGTTTCTTCCAAAAACTCTTTTTTATTTGCAGTGAAAAACAAGCTTCAAGATTACCGTATAAGCTGAGAACCACGACCCAATAGAGAAACTGAAAAGAACCAAAAAATACATTTATAGTTTATATATTTCATATGTAACTTCAAATCATTTGTATGCATATATATATATATATATATATATATATATATATATATATATATATATATATATATATATACACACACACTTACGTATACTGTATATAGCTGATATATAGATAAGAGAAAAAAATGTCCAGAAAATACAATACAAAATTTATTTGGAATACACGTGCTACTTTAAATTCAATAAAATATTCAGATCTTTGCGTCAATAAAATAAAACATTCATAGAAATCTGGTGCTGCAAAACCCAGGTGAGCATATATTGATAACTATCAATTCTCACTCTCGAGAAGTCTAGAACATTCGTTTGGAAAAACGAAATGAAATTTGATTGGTAAAATAGTCTTTTTAAGAAAAATCTGTAAGAAAAGAAATTAAATATCTAAAATGTTCATATTTAAAAATAAGATTAAAAATCAGTTGAGCGCATTGAAATTTTCCCATATTAATAACATATTATTTACGGAAGTCCGTAATTGATTAATAAGACTAAAGTAATAAGAGGGGGAAGGTTAGAAATATAATAGTTCTAACATATGAGCATAATTTCACACGAATAATATAAAAATAAGCATTTCCTGGCAAGTAGTTAAAACATGACAAAACCACATCAGTAGTTATTACGATAGTTTTACATAAATACTTTTGGAACAGTGAATATTGTGAATCAGGCAGAATGCTGTTGATTGGATCAGATCATAAGACTATAAAACATGAAATCATTGAGCTCAAAAGCTTAAAATGCCAGCATTAGGATGAACACCCGCCGACTCCCTCCCCCTTTCCGCAGTAAAAGAAAAAAAAAAAGCTATCGGCACAAAAATTAAACTAGGGAAAGATGTTGAAGTATTCTAAGGATGTATCACCAGGGGTACGTCTAAGGAACGTGGAATTTAGGAGAACGGGAATGATGAAAAAATCGAGAGAATCTTGATGGAAATGGCGGGTGCTTTATATAGGAGGGGATATGAAGAGGAGAGATTCGGGCGGAAAAGTCATGGAGGGGGGATTGATGGGAAAAACTGATGGATAGGATAAGGGGAAGGAGAAGGTAGAGATAGATTTTGAGAGAAAAACTGGTAGAAAAAGAGGTTAGGTTGAGTTATATGATGCGAGAGAGAAATATACATTTTGAGAGAAAGGCAGATAGACGTGGAAAAACTAAAGTCGAGATATATGTTAAAAGAATGACTAAAGGTATATCTTGAAAGAGAGCCGAGAGAAATGAAAAGCTAAAGTTTAGATATATCTTGAGAGAGAACTGAGCGAAATGGAAAAGCTAAAGTTGAGATATATCTTGAGAGAGAACAGAACGAAATGGAAAAGCTAAAGTTGAGATAAATCTCTAGAGAGAACTGAGAGAAATGGAAAAGCTAAAGTTGAGATATATCTTGAGAGAGAACTGAGAGAAATGGAAAAGCTAAAGTTGCATTATATCTTGACAGAAATGAGAGAAATAGAAAAGCTGAAGTTGAGATATATCCAGTGAAAAAAGACTGAAAGAAATTGGAAAGCTAAGGTTGAAATATAGCTATAGCTTGAGAGAAAGACTGAGATAAATGAAAAAGCTTTAGTTGAGATATATCATACGAAAAATTAAAAAGTTGAAATTGAGATATATCTAGTGAGAAAGATTGAAAGAAATGGGAAAGCTAATGTTGAAATATAGCCTGAGAGAAAGACTGGGAGAAATGAAGGATTTTAGGAGAGGGATATGAGAAAGTATGAAAGTAAGATTGACGGGAAGAAAAAGAAGCGTTGTATAATTGAGGCAAAAAAAAATCTCTTTTTATTCTTAATTTGTTTCTAATTCCCTGATATAATCTATTTCCTCCATCAGCTTCCAAGCAAACCCTATTCCCCCGAAATTACAACAACACTTAATTACACACACACACACACACACACACACACACACACACACACACATACACAATTGTAATTAGGATGGTGAGTACAAAGGAGCTCTATAATATTCATAAGCTGATCGTGGTTACTCATATTCTTTTAAAATTGCTTATACGGAGATCACCGTCCTCTTAGGTTGCCAAGTAATGTTCGCAGAAGGAAAGACAACGAAATTAGAAATCTTATTGCATATATCAATAATCATCAACATAAAATGTAAAATAACTGTATTGTAAACATTTAAAAATGGTCAAACAGGGACCAGGATGGATAGGACCTCAGACGTCTGAGAACCCAAACAGGAAAAACGAAAATCATGTAACATGTTTGCATTACAAAAACATAACGGATAGGACCTCAGACGTCTGAGAACCCAAACAGGAAAAACAAAAATCATGTAACATGTTTGCATTACAAAAACATAAATCTACCAACGATGTCAGCTGGTTATAATCAACACCTAAAAAAAATTATAACATTCCTCCCCGCCAGAAAAGCAAAAATAATTCTTATTTTGTGAATACTGAAAATGATTCGAACAACTAAATGAAGGGGGCATAGGTGCGAGGAGAGTAAACTTTGTATACACAGAGAGGGGTGGGCCATTATCCAAACGTTTGAGAAAACCCCTATGATGCATGTAGCGTTGTAGTATCCAAACACTGGATCCTTTCTCACAGTTGCCTTTTAAGGGAAAACTTCGAAAAGAAGTTCATTACAGATCCGTTCAGAATTGCAATCCTGTACAACCAACCAGGTCTGATCGCTTAAAATTTCCAAAGCTTTCTACTGTTTGTCTATGGAAGACAACGTTATGGAAATAGGGGAAAAGGTGTTTCGACCTGTGTGCACTCAATTCACTTAGAGTGGCGAGTGTGTTTTTCCAAGGGAAAATATAAAAATTTTTGTTAGGGCAAAAACTCATCACTTGAGATTATAATAATGGGTTCTCGTTTAATACGCATATGTGTCGCTATGTAAATACATCATCACCATTATCTCCTACGCCTAGTGACGCAAAGGACCTCGCTTAGATTTTGCCAGTCGTTTTTATCTTGAGCTTTTAAATCGATACTTCTTCATTCATCATCTCCTACTTCGCGCTTCATAATCCTCAGCCATGTAGGTCTGGGCCTTCCAACTCCTCTAGTGCCTTGCGGAGCCCAGCTGAACGTTTGGAGAACTAATCTCTCTTAGCGAGTGCGAAGAGCATGCCCAAACCATCTCCATCTACCTCTCATCATGATATCATCCACATAGGGCACTCAAGTAATTTCTCATAGTTTCATTACTAATCCTGTCCTCGCATTTAACTCCCAATATCCTTCTGAGGGCTTAGTTCTCAAATGAACAAAATCTATTGGAGATTGATTCATTGTCATACTATGACTCATGACCATAGAGTAACACCGATCTCACTAAACTGATATACATTCTGATTTTTATATGTAATTTCAGGAGATTTGATTTCCAAATTTTACTTAACCTAGCAATAGCCTGATTTGTTTTTTCAATCTTTCACTAAACTCTAATTCTAAAGACCCTGTATAGGAGATCGTAGTTCCGAAATACTGAAATGATGCTGCCTCATTAATCCTTTATCCTTCCAATGATATTTCATTTTCGATTGCATACTCCGTTCTCATCATCTGTTTCTTCTAATTATCTTCAGGCCAACCTCGTGTGATATTTCTTGCATTCTGGTAAGCAAGCATTGCAAACCCTGTGGTATTCTGCTAACAAGGACAGCATCATCAGCATACTCTAGGTCTGCTAAATTCGTATCACCGATCTAGTCCAATCCTTCTTCACCATCTCTGACTGTTCTACGCATTACAAAATCCATGAGGAGGATAAACAACATAGGTGACAACACATTCCCTAGGAGGACTCCGCTATTCACTGGAAATTCATTTGATAAGACTCCATTAACATTAACTTTGCACTTGCTATGCACATGAACAGTCATAATCAAATTCACATATTTAAGAGGAATTCCATAATAACGCATGACTCTACATAAAATTGGCCGGTGCACACTGTCAAGGGCTTTTTTATAGTCCACAAATGCCATCAAAAGTAATTCTATATTCTACGCATTGCTGTACAACATGTCCCAAATTGAAAAATTGGTCAGTGCAACTTCTACCTTTTCTAAATCGTGCTCGTTCATCTCTCAGCTTTTCATCAATATTCTCTCCAGTCTCTTTAGAATAGGCATACTATATATTTTCTTTAAAACTGACGTAAGTGTTATGCCTCTGTAATGACTGCAATCAGTCAGGTGTCCTTTTTTTGACTTTTTAACCAACAAACCTAACTCCCATTCATCGGGTTTTGCCTCTTCATGCCACATTCTACAAAACAATCTTGTAAGTATCATCTCGACAGTTATTCCATCGTATCCAGGGGTTTTCCATCTCCTTAGTGTTTTGAGAATAGCATCGACTTCAAACAAACTGAATTCATTCATAGTAGCATGAAGGTCTTCATCAGCTTCAGGTACAGTATATGAATCAAATTATTCCCTTCATATTTCCTATTCATAACCTCACAAAGGTGACCCATCCAACGCTGTCTTTCTCCATCTTCTGTTATTTTAGTCTCCTTTTTATAGTATCCTAAGTATCATTTGTTATCCATGGCTTTCTCCTTGTAACTGCGTGTCCCAAGACTTAACTACCAACTGACTGATATATTTGTGTTCCTAATATCACACCATTCTTTATTAGCTGTCTGCTCTTCGTATCATATATATATATATATATATATATATATATATATATATATATATATATATATATATATATATATATATATATACTATATATATATATATATATATATATATATATATATATATATATATATTTATATTATATATATATATATATATATATATATATATATATATATAATTCGAGTGATAAGCCACATGAAGATTTAAATACTGAAGTACTTCAACCTTGGCAACAATACAGAAGGGAAATTCGTTTTATGATTCATGGTTTTGACAGGGCTAGGATTCGAAGCGATGCCTCTGGATATAAACAAATCCAGATGTCAAAAATATGAGTTCAGTTCGACTGCTCTATATGGTTCTATCATTTTCACTTATTTGTGTCTGGACTTGAAATTAACCCATTTCAACTAGAACAGCTTATTGCTATGTTTGTAACAGTGGCTATTTTTAATATTTTGTCATATACTCGCGTGAGATTTACACATTCAATTACTAAATTATGAATACCAAAATCTAAGTCGTTTAACACTTGGATGAGTAAAATTCATGTGGATTAAACACAAAACTATATATATATATATATATATATATATATATATATATATATATATATATATATATACTGTGTATATAAACAATTCATATGTGTATATAGAAGTTTTATGCGAATTTATAAATATATATATATATATATATATATATATATATATATATATATATATATATATATATAAGTGTGTGTGTGTGTGTGTGTAATTTGAATGCAGTGGAAACGTATTAAACTATTATCGAGCAAAGGATCCTGTAAGGAAGTTGAAGTGGAAATGATGTTGAATGTGAATGAAAAATTAGAGGTTGAAACTTATGAGACATACTGTTCGTGCAGAAAATTTAGTATATGAGGTGTATGAATTGCTGTTGGTCTGAGGAAAGGTGGATATGAGATAAGGATATAGTAAAATTCTGCCAAGGGTAGATGCCTCGACAGTACTTTGAAGGGTTTTGCCCTGTAGAAAGAATAAGACTATATTTGAAAAATTACTGTCATTAAGAAGTGCTAAGTGGAACTAGGAGATAAAGCCCCATATAGGGTTTGAATGATAGACTGAAATATGCATTAAAATAAAAATAAACATTGATGAAAAATAAATGAAAAGTATATATGTATAAATAATGTATTCATTAAATTATAGGAACGAAGAATTTTTGATAAAACAAAAATATATATATATATATATATATATATATATATATATATATATATATATATATATATATGTATACATTGGCCGTATATGTATGACGATGTTTCATCAACATAACGTTCCTTTCTGGTGGTTCAGAAATAAGACTGAAAGAAAATATCATTTAAACCAATACAATTGGCTAAAATAAAACACCTTTGTGCTTGCGTCGAAATTGCCAAATACGCTCTGTCCCAAACGCGTATTCAACAGAATATTCGAAATTCCAGGCGACCGTAATCCGAGGGAAACGGCGTAGATACGCTGAAATACATGCCGGCGAATCACAGTATACGCATTACACTTTTTTTTTCCAAAAGTGCGTGTGAAATCCCATGCGATTCTTATTTAAAGGCTAGTTCATTCGCACGTTAAATATTGCTGGCGTTCTGTTTCATTAAATATATTCCGTAATATTCTCAAATAAAAATGGGAAATAGAGAAAAGCGTGTTAAGTTTCAAGCTTAAAAATTAGTTTTAAAACATTTCCTGTTTGCTTTAGGTAAATGGGTGGAATATACTTACGTAATTTTTATTCAACATAAGGACTGCCTTACGTATAATTACAGTTTTAGAGAACATTGAATTCATATTTAGCGAAATCATGTATTTTGTTTGTGTATTCGAGATCAGAAACTTAAATATAATGAAACCAATCATGGACTTTTTGTTATTAGATAATGACACAAAGTTGATAAAAAGTATTAAAATCTAACAATAAATTTACGTAATCTATTCAAGTTTTAGTAAAAACAATCTGTGAAGTAAAATGTTTAAACTTTAAAACCATAAAAACTAGGAATACAAAATTTTATGGATATTTCATCAGAATATTTACTTTACATCGGTTCTTCAAGCCAATGAAATAAACATTACATTGAATTCCACAAAGGATATTACCTTTCAATATATCATATTCGTATATTTCTCTCTCATTACTAAATCATATCAATAATTAAAACACTTTTAATGATCACTAAAACACATTTAGATTAATGTAATAACGTTATTACTCAAATAATCCTTTCATGGTCGAAAAAGGGTACATTTGTGCATCTTTGTTACAAAGAAGCTTTTGGTATTACTTATTCACAACTTCCCCCACAGTGCTCTTAAAATTACCATTAGCGCTAAAAGCTAGATATTCCTTTTGTAGACGTTTTCTTAATCTTTATTCAATCTTCCACTCCTTTCTTCTCTACTTTTGTTACTTGGTGTCTCTACATGTGAGAAGTTTTTTCCGCGGTGGCTGACAAGGTGATTTCAAGTACGTTTTTCGTCGTTTAAATAAATATATGCATGATAAAAATATCATTGATATTCATAATTATGTAAAAAATAAAAACATTACTAACATAACAAAGGTAACAACAGAAAAAGAAAACATTATTATCATCATTACTGATAAAATTTTTATGACGTGCAAAGCTACAACCCTATGCGGAAAGCAGAATGCTACAAGCCCTAGGGATCCAATAGGGAAAGCAGACCATTGTGGAAAGTAAATACAGATAACGAATAATCTATACATGAGAAATGATTAAGAAAAACATAAATTAATAGTATATGAACAATGAAATGACTTATGCTAAAGTGTTCAACAGAAGAAAATTGGCAAGTTCAAACTCCTGGTGTTCAACCGATTCCACCGCTAGATTAAGAAGATTATTCCAGAATCTGATAATAGAAGGAATAAAACTTCTAGGACACCGTGTGGTATTCGCCCTGATGGTGGAGAAGGCAAGACTGTTAAGAGTTAACTGCATAATGAGTACGACATACAGGGAGGTACAGTCTACGAGGACCAGACTGCAAAGGATGGTCAAAATTATGAAAAATCTAATGCAATCTGGACAAAGAATTAACTGCGCAATGGTTGTGGTGGCCTATTGGAAACGTCCCTGCCGGCTAAACGTATGGTTTAATCAAGGTCTATATATACCAGGTCAGCCAACGCGCAGCTTAAGCTGTGAATCACCCATACTGTGACGTCACGCTCCCCTGTCTCACACACGTGGGTAAACAAAACAAAGGACCGTTGCCTTAGTTAGCTACCTATAGAGGTAACGTAAACAATAGGAGACGCTGTGTTCTTTATCATTTTATTCATTCATTCATTCCGTCACTAATAATGCCAAGTAACTGCGCAGTATTTGGCTGTTATAATAGACATGATAAAACTAAAAGCTCAAACATAAAATACCATCGCTTTCCAAAAGAAAAACCATACATAGACCAGTGGATACATGCATGTTGCCGTGCAGACAGAATTAACGTTGTTTATGCTACTGTTTGTTCAATTCATTTTAAACCAGGCGATTACAAAGATGACATGAAGTCCAGGTTACTAGGTATTGAAAGTTCTATAAATCATCGGCTGCTTAAAGAGGATGCTGTACCTAGTCTTTATATACCAAGTGGTAAGTACACTATTTAACTGTTTAATGGGTAAAGCACACATACTCGCACGCTATATATATATATATATATATATATATATATATATATATATATATATATATATATATATGTGTGTGTGTGTGTGTGTGTGTGTGTGTGTGAGGGGTTGATATAAATGATTAATATTGCTAGATTAGTTTTTGCAGTGTTGTTTTATATACAACAGTGAATACATTCAAGCTAACAGTTTCTACAGTGATAACCAAAGGTTAGTTCAAATGAATTATTAGTCAAATATAATCATGTAGCAGCACAGTGTTTATATTTAGGATATTGTTTCAGGTACAATGCACTCAGATGTCAGTTCAAGAAGTGAACGAGTTGAAAATAGGAATCGTCAACAAATCGTCAAGGAGCTATTAACCAGTGCTAACCGTTCTTCCGAAATTGATACTCAGATAGTAACTGCTGATGATATAAATTGGCAAGAAAATGATGAAGTTATGCCAGGGACAAGTTCCTTTTCATCTGGTAGCACAGAAGAGTTTGAACATTTAAAGGGGAAAATGAAGCAGCTTGAAGAAGAAAATTATTACTTGAAGGAAAGAATTGCTTATCTAAGTGAAAATGCATTTATTTTGATTGAACGTGAGGTTAGTGTTAGAGTCGAAAAAATATTGGGTTCTTTTTTCAGTAAAACTCAGATAAATTCCATCATTAACAAGAAAAAGGTTTGTGAGTGGAGTAGTGATGACATTGCAAACGCTTTTACTCTTAGAAGTTTAAGTCCTAAGTGTTATAGATATCTGAGGCTCAAAAAGGGTTATCCATTGCCTTGTGAGAGCACTCTCAAATAGAGAGTGAAAGAGTTTTATTGCGAACCGGGGATTCTCGTATCAGTGTTAACACTGCTGAAAGCAAAAGCAGAAACGTTTACCCCTTCAGAAAAAATTGGTGTTTTGTCATTTGATGAGATGAGTATTAAGAAAGAATGGAGCTACGACAAAGGGGCAGATGTCTTGTACAAACCGCATGGAAATGTACAGGTGGCCATGTTGCGAGGTCTTATAGGCAAATGGAAACAGCCAATTTACTATCAGTTCGATCAAGGTGACATGCATAAAGTACTATTAGAAATAATATCAAAGGTAGAGGATGCAGGTTATGCCGTGGTAGCAGTAGTGCATGACATGGGTTCTACAAATCTCCGTATGTGGAAACACCTTAACATTGACCCTCTTGAAAATAGGATCTCTTTCAAAAATCCTAAGGCAGAAAGAGAAGTTTTTGTTTTCTCAGATGTTCCACATTTAATTAAATTAGTTAGAAATAATTTTATTGACTCGGGTTTTTTCCTCAAGACTGGAGAGTGTATTTCAGATGATGGCATACGGGAAATGCTTAATAAAACTAAAACAGAATATGCGCTTGCATATAAGATTAATGAAATGCATTTAACTGTAACAGGTCAACAAAGACAGCGCGTTAAATTAGCAGTTCAATTACTGTCTAGATCATGTGCCAACTCATTAAAATATTTAGAGGAAAAGGGACTGTTGGAGTGTCAAAATTGGAATCAAACATCTGATTTTATTCTTTTAACAAATGATTGGTTCGACATAATGAATTCTTCCTCCATGTATGGAGAGTTTGGTAAAAGCAATGCTTTTGGTATTGATGTAGAAAAACAAACAGGTACACTGCTCAAGGTAATCGAGGTAATGAATACTATGAGAGTTGAAAATCCTAATACAAAAAGTCTTTTCAAGTTTCAGAAAGGAATAATTTTATCATGTAAATCTACCATTGCTTTGTTTGATATGTTAAAAGGCTCTTATAGTATTGACTACCTACTTACACAAAGACTAAATCAAGATTGCCTTGAACATTTCTTTGGGTGTATAAGGCAAATGGATGGGCACTATGATCATCCTCATGCTGTGAACTTTAAATTTCGGCTAAAAAAAAATGTTACTAGGAAAGGAAATTAAAGTATTAAGTGAAAAGTGTAATATCACCACTGTTGAAAAATCTCATGAAGCAACCAAAGACGATGAATCTATCACGAAAAAAAGGGACTTAGCGTTAGAAATATGCCTAACAATACAGATATTCAGAAATTTAGATTTTGATTTAGAGAAAAATGGTTTAGACGAGGAAGAAGGCCTTTTGAGAGCAAATAAAGAAATAAAGAAAGATATTGGGGGAGTAATCGAGGAAGAAGCTCTCAAATACATTGGTGGATATATTGTAAGGAAATTTTATGTAAAATATCCTGAGTTAGGAAATAAGACTGAAGAAGTGCTAAGGAATGATACTTGGATAGCATGTATTAATCGGGGGGATTTACATGCACCTTCTAGTCAGTTTTTTTCACAGTTGTTAATAATGCGGGAGATTTTTAATGCTGTACACGGGGAAGCTCTCATGGAGGGAAAAAATTGTTTTAAAAAGCTTTATTTAGAATTAAAACAGTCTGGTATTGAAGTTCCTGATGATGTTATTGCTTTTTTTGTTAAGATATCAGTATATTTTCGAATGCGATATCTTAATAATTTGATAAAGTATAGAAAACCTCAAGGACAACCATGCAGGGAGGCCCTAAGAAAAAAAATGAAAGTTGAAACTTAATAAAATATTTTCCAAAGGTAAAATGTTGTTTTATTTACATTGACTGTGTGATAGATCTACGTTCTTAATGGGTCTCGCCAACACTAAGCCCCCTCAGATGACGTAGGTGCGCAGAAGAGGCTTAAAATCGGTACGCTGTCTGGCTGACCTGGTATATCTGGACCGTGGGTTTAATATACCATACTTTTTGGTCAAACAAGTAATAATAATAATAACAATAGTGACAATGTTTAAACTAATTAATAATAATAATAATAATAATAATAATAATAATAATAATAATAATAACCTTGAATGAATATAAAATTTTCATGATTAAGTTAAGAATTTTGATAAAAATAATGGTTCAATTACCGTATTTAAGATAATTAGAAAACTATATTGTAATAATTGTATTTATTAAGAAATAATAGTTAAATGCCTAAATCAATAACAAATATAAAAAATAGTAATAATAATAATAGCCCCCTCTATATAATAAAGAGCAACGCGTCTGGATATGTATATATATATATATATATTTTTGGGCTCAGGCCATGTCGTCCTGATGGAAGTTCCTATTAGGTAGCTTTCTAGGGAACATTTGACCACAGTGATATTCCCAGAAAATTTTACCGTAAGGTATCCAGCCTTCCTGGAGCGAATATCCCTAAATAATCTCACAGGGATATCGCATAATATCAGAGGACGTATTCTTGACACGTCACATAGCTATCTTCGCCCCGAATAGTATTAACGCTTCGAGGGGGAATAGTGACAAGAATCTGAAACAAGAATGAAAAGAGAGCCGCTCATAAGGCATCTCTCCTATTCCGTTTCCAGTGTGTATCTGATGAAGGCAGTAGCACCCTCTTTATTCCTTTTCGTGTAGCTCTACTACTCGGTGTTTTTCCTTGAGTTCTCTCGTTATTTTGGATTTAATTCAACATTCTGATGACTTCTCCGGCCTCTTCTGCCTCTAGGAAGTCGAGTATTATCTTTACTATGTATAAATGTAAGCTCTTGTCGTTTTGAATTAAATCAAAAGTGATTTTAACGTAAACAAGAGCTGTTGCCTACCGGAGCCATCCTGGATGCGGTCGCTCGCTCTTATGGGTCAGTTAGTTAGCTAGAGCGACATTCCCGGTTTGTTACGCTTTAATAATTTTGCTATTTAGCTACTCTAAAAATGCTTATATTGTTCGGTCAGTGTTACCTCGGTGATTTCGACACAGGTCGAGGTACCGATCCTGCCTTTCGCGAGGCTTCGTAGCCTAGACGTCTGGCTCTCGTACTTTCATGCATGGTATAAGTTTTTCCGAGTGTTATTTTATTGAAGTTGTAGGCAAATATTTTATACATGTAAGATATTGTTGAATGTTTTTTCCAAGATTGTATAAGAGAGAGTTTCGGTGATTTAGGTAATCGATTCTCATCTTACCTAGTCTAGTATTCTAGGTACAGTAGTATACTTTCGCACATCCCCGATTGTTCTTTTTCTCCTCCGAAGGCTAAGTTCAATCCCTCTCTCCCTCTGTAAGACTTCGGCTTAATCCTAGTGGTTCTATCTGTATGATAATTCAGGTATAACTATTCTAGGATATGTCTGTCCTGATCTGATAACCAGAGTGACTGGTTTTTTGGGTTAGGGCAGAACATCAGAGTTTCTAGTCTGTGGTCTGCTTCTTCCTAGCATAGAGAAAGAATCTCCTTTGCTAGGTTAGGGGCGGGCACAGGAAGCTTTGCTTCCCTAGTCCATGTTGGAAGGATGATTCCTTCATCTAGTGGCCTAGCAGACTGTCCTGTGTTGTTTTTCTCGGGCTGGAGAATGAGTTTTCTCTGTTGCCCGGCGAAAAAACCTCTCTTTCTTTTATTTTCTTTTAGCCGCAATCCTACTTCCGTACCTAGTATAGGTTAGGATGGAGGACAGGCTCAGCTCTCTGCCGGCCGGCACTACGTGTCGTCCGGCAGAGACCCTTTATTCTTTGCAGAGTGAACCCCAGACCTCCCTTGGTCTCCCTTCCATGTCCGTCGGTAGAGCCCGGCAGACTATGGATTCTTTGGAAGCCTGAACGTTACGTTCTCCCCTTCCATAAGTTCACTCTTTCTGGATGGAAGGTCGTATGGCAATGCCGCCTTATAACCTTACATCCATACTGTTTCTCTTTCTATTGTGTTGCACCCCTAACCCGGCTGCCGGCTTAACAGCCGACAGCCGGGAAGGTGGAGGTTCTCTGGTTCTTGGTTACTGTCGGCGGGCACGGGTTTTATTACCTTTGCCTGCCGGCAGGGGAAACACAGCCCGAATCTACTGGCTACTACGATAGCGGCCGGCAGCCGGGTTTTAGTGTTTTCAGCTGTCAGCTGGCAATGATTGCCGGCCGGCACACAGTCGCGAATCAGTGGGCTGCCGCCTATTAGTTAAAGATAGCATATCTTTGATCTATAAAGGGGTAGTTGCCGGCCGGCACGTGACGGCTATGTACCGGCTCGTGCTGGCCGGCACAATAACATGCGATGTACAGTAGTTGCTATATTCGTAGTGTAGTACACACTGCATTAGTAGAAACTGCTGTACAGAGTTTGTGATAACACTAAAGTTCTTCATCATACTTAATGTTATCTTGTACAGCCTTTTGTTGAGACCGTACTTTATATAGAAAGTGAGTTCTTTCTGTACTCTTTCAATCCCGTATATTAAAACTACACATTAAATTTCCGTTTGGGAAATTACATAAGGTATTCTAGTATAGAATTAACCTTAGTTTTAATATTTTGGGAGGTTACAGCAATTGACTGAACAGGAAATACAAGTATGTGTCTTTCCTTCTTTCTTTTATAGCTTTTCTATATAAGCTAAATGTTTCAATATAAGTGAAAAGCCTTCACTTAATACTCATGGATTTTTCTTCTCTTTACAGGAGGACCATCCGAAGTGCGGGAGTATGTTCTGTAATGTCCGCAGTAAGAACTTCTGTGGACATCATTATTGCAGGAGGCACGCAGCATGCGCAGCCTCCAGAGGTGTTCTCCGCTATTGAGACCCTCAGGTTTGTACAGTTTGTTTTAACCTGAGTACCGAGGCTTTTGACGATCCTAAGTCAACGGAGTCAAGGGATGCTGCCAGGGAAACGTTACGATCCTGGGTGAGGGGTTTTCAGAAAAACACCTCAGGTCCCTACCTTCCAAATGAGAAGATGAGGGCCTACCTTTTCCCTAAAGCATCGGCTGATGCAATCATCCCCCAACCTCAGGTGGAGATACCAATTGCCCTGAATCCGGTAGATTCTGAAGTCTCAGCCGCCCTTCAAGACATCCAAGTAGACGATAGGATGTCGGAGGTGTCGGATTCTACTGAGAAGGACCTTCTAGGAGAAGGTCAGGAGGAGGAGCTGTTTCAGACTCCTCAAGCACAAGAGCAAGAAATCGACGAAGTGTCGGTTACGTCGGTTCCGGACCCAGAACCTATTCCTTCTACATCATCTGCTATCCCAGATGAACTGGGAAGGACTCTTTCTTCCATTGTTGAGATGATCTAACAAATTCAAAGGAAGAATGATGAGAAGGAAGCTGCAATGAAACTAGAGTTACGTAGACTTGCAGCATCACGTGGGCCCCAGAAGCGGCTCACCGTGAAGGATCTTCCCTTGTGCTCGAATACCAATCCTTGGAGGTATGCCGAACACATGCCAATGACAACCGGGGAGATCGTGATCTCAGAAAAGTTGGGAGCAATTCCCCTGGAAGAAGTGGAATTTTGGCCCAACAAAGATTTTTATCCGGACTGCTATGCCCGTCTTAGGAAGGAGCCAGCCCTTAAGTAGGAGACGGAGCCGGAGGTCATAGTTTTTTACCATAGTAAAGCTCAGACGTTACTAACGAGCTCGATGAAAGAGAGGGGCTTCACTAACTTAAAGGTGCCTGCCTTGAGTAAGAAGCTTCCCTCCTTTATGGCCTCTCCTACCAGAGCCTTTCCCTTCTTGGAAAAAGGATATAAGGCTGCCTTAAATGCGGTGGAGGCAGGGAAACCATGCCCCTCCTTGGAGGAGTGCAAGCCGTTATCTCTGACCTTGCCCTTGGACCAAGAAGACTGGAAGGACGTAAACCTTACCTTCTCAGTCGGGAAACTGGAAGCTGATATTGCTGAACGCCAGTTCGGTGAGGCGCTTCCAAAACTGTCGGAGGCCCCCTTGCGTAGAGAGCAAGAGACAAAGGAAAGACTTGCGGCATCGATGTCGTTGCAAACAACACTAGAAACGATGGCAAGTGACCCCAAGAACCAGGACATGTTCATGGTTGTGGCCAAAACCCATCTGGCCACAGTTACGAAGGATTTCTATAGCTTTATTAAAGCTAGGAGAGCCTGTAGAGAGTTAGTGTTCGCCTCGGTTGCAGTGAGGCACGAACCGAGGAAACTGATCTCCTCTCGTATTTATGGTAAAGACCTCTTTCCCAATGAAGTGGTTAAAGAGGTAGTAGACAAAAGGCCTAGGCCATCCTCTCGGCCGGCTAAACCCTACCGACAGCAACATCAACAACAACTTCCTGTGACTGCGGTGCCTCAGACAGTGGCACAACCTGCAACCACGTACCAGCTGGTACCTCAACAAACGGCGACACTGTCGTCAGTTCTTAACCCAGCCTCCGAAAGGCAGACTTCTTCCTTTCGTTCGAGAGCCAGAGGAACAGCCAGAGGTTCTTCTAGACGCCCTTCAAGAGGAAGGGGATCCAGGGGAGGATGCGGTCAAGGAGGCAAGGCCTCAGGTCCACACAGCAGAAGTAGATACTTCCAGTAGGAGGGAGATTACAGCTTTTTAGGGATCGCTGGACCTTCGATCCCTGGGCCCACAGCCTAAATAAGAATGGACTAGGTTGGAGCTGGAGCAGTCCTCCACCTCAATTTCCTCAATTCTTCCAACACTCAACCCCTGCTCTGGAAGAATATGTCCGAGAGCTCTTAGTCAAAAGAGTAATCCGGAAGTTTAAGTCCATCAAATTCCAAGGAAGGCTGTTTTGTGTTCCAAAGGAGGACTCAGAAAAACTCAGAGTCATTCTGGGCATATGCTGTGTCTATAGACTTGTTTGACGCTTATTGGTACGTTCCAATTATTCGTCACCTCTCCCCCTACCTAGGCTTCAAGTTACTTTGATAACTTTACGCCTTCAGAACCATGCCTTTCGGGCTAAACATATCCCCAAGGATTTTCACAAAGCTCGCGAACGCAGCCGTCCATCAGTTACGCCTAAAAGGGGTCCAACTAGTAGCCTACTCGGACGACTGGCTGGTGTGGGCAGCATCCAGGACAGTATGCATGCAAGCTTCTAAGATAGTGATCCAGTTCCTGGAACATCTGGGATTCAAAATCAACATCAAAAAGTCTCGTCTTTCTCCAGCTCAAAAATTTCGGTGGTTGGGAATCCACTGGAATTTGGAGTCACATCGTCTTTCCATTCCTAGTAAGAAGAGGAAAGAAATAGCAGGATCTGTCAAGAGACTATTGGAATCCAAACGGATATCAAGACGCGAACAGGAGAGAGTGCTGGGCTCTCTACAGTTTGCTTAGATAACAGATCCAGTGCTAAGAGCACAGCTTAAGGATGCAACAGGAGTGTGGAGAAAATATGCATCAAACGCGTGAAGAAATGGCACCTGTCAGCAGTTCACATTCAAGAGTTCCGCAATGTGACAGCGGACGCTCTATCTAGGTTTACACCTGTAGAGTCAGAATGGTCCCTTGACGCAGGATCGTTCTCCTTCATCTCGAGTCAAGTCCCAGAGCTGCAGATAGACCTCTTTGCAACGAAAGACAACAAGAAAATAGTTCGTTACGTGTCCCCTTACGAGGATACGTTAGCGGTGGCAGTGGACGCTATGTCTCTGGGCTGGATCAGATGGTCCTGTATCTATCTGTTCCCTCCGCACACCTCCTTTTGAAGGTCCTCGATATGCCGAGATCCTTCAAAGGGAAAGCTGCAATAGTGGCCCAAAAGTGGCCAAATAGCGTGTGGTTCCCTCTGGCATTGGAACTATGATTAAAATTCGTTCCTCTACCGGATCCATCCCTGTCTCAGCGAGTACAGAAGTCGACTGTCTTCGCTCAATCACAGAAAACACGGAACCTACATCTCATGATTTTCTCTCCTTAACGATGAGAAAAAGATTCGGTGTTTAAAAGTCGGTTTAGACTTTTGGAAGAAACCAGAAGACATTATGAGGCTTCAGGGAAGAAATAGCTATCCTTTGTCAAGGCGAAGAAACTGAAAGAAATCCCGACAGATTCCTATTTATCATTCTTCATTCACCTTCATGAGCAAGGTTTAGCAGCCTACACAATTCTATTGTTCAAGCCTGCCTTGACAATTCAGATACCATATGCCTTACAGGTCGACCTATGTAACGACGTTCTTAATGAACTAGCCCTTCAGCGCTTCCAAAGACCATTTGCTTGGTCATTAGATATGATTTCTCATTGTGTATAAATAATGAACAATGAGGAATGTGCTTAGAAGGTTTTGAATTTAAGTCATATTTCTGTTTGTACTCGCCTTGGGGGCCAGAGTTAGTAAATAGTGGCTCTCTCTACAGAGGAAGGCCACGTCCAGTTCTTGGAGGGAGAACTGATTCTTTTTCCAGACCCAACTTTTCTTACCAGGAACAAGCTACCCACCAACAGGTGGGGTCCCTAGAGAATCTGCCCTCTGGAGGAAGATGCATCTCTATGTCCAGTGGAGTGCCTAAAGGTCTATCTTCATAGAACTTCAGACTTTATGGGAGGACAGCTGTTCAGATGAGAAACCCTGGGTTCAAAGTTATCTATAACTAAGGGCGAAATTCACCCGTGTTATTCGCAGAACGGATCCAGACAGTACACCCGTTAGTCATGATCCGAGAAAAGTTGCCTCCTCCATAAAATTTCTTTAATTATATGGACTTTGAACATCCTTGTTTGCACACCGGCTGGTAGTCATCCAAGGCATTCTTTATGCACTATGCGAAGCAAGTGGAGCAACTTATGAGATCTGTGGTAGCAGCAGGTAGAATTCTTTAACCTTCTGTTTTAAGTCTGCGAGGAACAGTGTAATTAATTTGGGACGATTAATTAAGAGGGTGCGCATGTAGTCACTGTATGTTACTACACGCTGAGCGATAGGCCACGAAAGTGTCCTTACGAACTGTTCCATTGACATCGGTAATCTATAGCATAATACGGACACTTGTGCCAAGCGTTTATTACGCTAGTGCATGTAAACAGTATACAGACTAAATCATTATTATTAATAATTCTATTGAAGTGGCAAATCTGTTTCCTAGTAGATGAAACAATATTTTCTGTTGACTGTTTTTCTTTATGCTTTTACACATATCATCCACAATATATAAATTTTATAAATGTGATCTGATATGTTCGTTTATTAAATTTTAATAAACTAGTTCATAATGAACCCTGCGTCTTTTCGCCTACACTCATTTTATTAGAAATGTACTGAGCATTAAGATTAAAATATGGATATTTTTATCATGGTATGTCTTTCAAGACTGTTCCCTGATTCAAGCAAAAGTCCACTCACTCTAACCCTTCCTTGGAAGGGTTGACGTGGTACCCTAACGGGTTGGTGGCAAAGAGGCAAAATTTGTTTCTATGCGGATACAACCATTATCCAATAGTTACTAAGAGTGGTCACTTTGGGGAAGGTGTCACAAATTCATTCAGACTTTGGCGACTCTTATACAAACTTTGCTTTATAATGTATAGGGCAAGACCACTATACAAGCTTGTCATTTTGTCATCCATAAGTTTTTATGTACTCCTCGAGACTTTTCCAGAGTCTGGTATGACTCATCCCTGTAGGGGGCAGGAAGCACTAACATAGTTCATGCTTAGATGAAATGATGTATGACAGTAACATCATAGGTCTCTAGGTCTAGACGGACCAGGAAAATACTTTCTTGAGAGTATGGCACTGATTGGGAATCCACAGATACAGTAATGCTCTTGTAAACTTCCATCAGGACGACATGGCCTGAGCCCAAAAAACGGATTTTGAGCGAAGCGAAAAATCTATTTTTGGGTGAGGTAGCCATGTCGTCCTGATGGACCCACCTTTCATTTTATTGTAAAAGGGCTTATTGACCCCTCCCTATAATACAGTATCTGTACCACCTCGTATATCGCTACAAGGAATAAAGAGAGCGCTACCGCCTTCATCAGATACACACTGGAAACGGCTCTCTTTTCATTCTCGTTTCAGATTCTTGTCACTATTCCCCTTCGAAGCGTTAATACTGTTCGGGGCGAAGATAGCTATGTGACGTGTCAAGAATACGTCCTCTGATATTATGCGATATCCCTGTGAGATTATTTAGGGATATTCGTTCCAGGAGTTAGAATTCTGGATACCTTACGGTAAAATTCTCTGGGAATATCACTGTAGTCAAATATACCCTAGAAAGCTACCTAATAGGAACTTCCATCAGGACGACATGGCTACCTCACCCAAAAATAGATTTTTCACTTCGCTCAAAATCCGTTATATATATACATTATATATATATATATATATATATATATATATATATATATATATATATATTTCCCCGTATGACTATTCGGTGTCTTCCCATCTCGAGGGTGGGGGAGAGAGGGTAGTCATACCCTGGTCAGGTACATTCAGAAACCACAATCTCCCACAAATTGCTGAAACTGCTGGGTTGTAGTTAAGAAAGGGGAATTGGTGGGAAAGTCTGAATCTCTAAGTGCGTTCGCGTGCGTGTGTGTGTGTGTATCTATCTAAATATTTAGCCGTTAATTTTGAATGCTCGGGTACAATATAATAATAATAATAATAATAATAATAATAATAATAATAATAATAATCTTAGAAATACCAACTAAATTTCAAACTAATTCCCCTCCAAAAATGCTATCTAGTCTCACCAAAACGCAAATCTCTAAATGGCAAAGACATCACGACGGGGCAAAAGTGAGACGCATAAAAGCACAACTCGGATGAGGAGCGAAGGCCATTTCTGTCTGTCAAATTCAATCAGAGAATTGGTATGGTTTTCATCAGGTGAATAATTCGTTGAGATTTTCTCACTTCAGTCTCTGAACAATGCTACATACAGTGCGATGCAACGATTTATGGAATAAACATATAGAGATACTGAAGACATTTATAACTTTCATGATTTTCCACAATAAAGTTATTAATGAAAAACTTGAAATTTATTACAATGATTTTCAAAGGGAAAAAATAATGATGATAATAATGATAATATTTAAAATCAAGCTCATACCATTGAAGAGAGATAAAAAGAAAAAAAATAACCATCAACAATTGGTATTGAATTATCATCATCATCATTAATACTACCCGAGCTAGAAGCTAATTTAAAAAATACAGGATGCTACTAGCCCAAGTGATTCAATAAAGAAAATAGCCCAGTGATAGAATAAAATGAAGAAATAAACTGTATATGAGAAGTAATGACTATAAAGTATCAAATATTTAAAGATCAGTGTCAACGTTGAAATAGATCTGGCATTTATAAAGTATGAAGAATGACATGTTCAACATTAAAACATTGACGGAAAGTTTGAACTTACAAGTTACACTGATTCTACAGCAATATTAGGAAAACCATTCTACAATGTGGTCGCATCTGGACTTAAAACTTCTTGAATAATGTGTAGCATTGAGCCATATGATGTAGAAAGCATAACAAGTACTAAGTACAGGATGGCACAGAATGATACAGTTTGGGAAGGTCTGAATGCAAAGGATGGAACTAAATAAATGATAGCGCAATTAAAGAAGAAACAGACAGATTGTTTCTCAAAAGTAAATTTGCAGTACAAAATCACACAGAATTTCAAAGGAGTTGTATATTGCTAAAGAAATATCATTAGTGTAAAGATCTAGATGTTGAGGAGCCACTGTCCTCAACCAACTTGATGAAACTTTGAGTTTGGTTAAGGTTTAACATCATGCCCCATAATTTGCACCATGCAGTAACTTTACCTAAATCTCTATTAAGGGATTTAGCAACCCCAGATCTACATTCAAGAAAGGAAGTTGGTGCAAAGTGAGTAGTATCATCTGTGTATGCAACAAGTTTGTATTTTCTGCCAAATAAGACATCATAATTATATGGTATAAAAAGAACACTAACCTAAAGATCACCAGATATTACATTCCTAAATTCGCTATTGTGCTCATCAACTACTCCTCGTTGCAATCAGTTACTTAAAAATTCGATAATAATGTTAAAAAAATACCCATCTACTCCCAAATATTAAAGTTTAAAAACGAGGGCCTCATATCAACACGGATAAAGGCAAGATTAAAATCGAGGTAAATTTTAACAACTTCCTGACCACAATTAAGGGCATCACATGCTCCAAATCCCTTGTGAAAGCCAAACTGAAAACTAAGGAACAGATTATTCCCTTTAGTATACCCATTTACACGTTTAGCTAAAGGACATTGAAAATTATTGTCATTTATTTAG
>NC_090741.1:74660700-74675700 GCF_036898095.1 Palaemon carinicauda | reverse complement strand
GATGAGACAACTGATGTACATGCTAGCTGGCAATATTGAAGCCATTTAATTCAAATTGTTCCCCATAGGTCAATACATGACAAAACACAAAATGTCGTATTGAATATAAACAAACTTCTAATTCACATTGAGATCGAAACTTGAGTCTCTTGAAATTAAAGCAAAGTTAGTGATCAACCTTTACAGCTCAGACGCTTAAAATAAGTAAGAATTCAATTGTTAACTGGTGTTCAGGATTTACATCCTAAGACAACTGTCTTACGCACAGGCATCAAGTTCCCAAGGAAGCAAATACATTGAGGGACACTTATATCGGAGTCTTGCTGTGAACCCTTTTATCAGTAATTTTCTAAAGAGAAGTTATATTGAAGATTATTCTACAAAGTTATATTGCGTATTATCTGTCAATCATATTAAAGCAGCACTATATAGAGGATTGCGTTTCAATACTATAAATTCTTTTCAAAACCAAGTGTCAACGAGGTCATTTTCATACTGTAAATTCTTCTCAAAACAAACTGTTAACGAGGTCATTTTAAGATAATTATAATTTCTTTGAAAAAGTAAATAATACTGCAAGTCACATGACTAGAATAATAAGAATGTAATCGTTGAAACAGATTTATACTCAAAATTACCTTTGAAACGATACACTGAGGATTACAATTTCAAATTTGCAGTCAAGTAGTGTTACATTACTATGATTTTTTAAAATTAAAAAAACAATCGAATACATATCAAGGATAGCCTCTCCAGCATAGACTTACAAAGACATTCATCTCCTTACAAATATCGAATTATTTCTTCAAAGCAGTGTACTGTAGTACATACAGTATAACATATTTCCCTAGTACTATTCTTGACACATTGATAAAGCAAACTTTGTACAGAGTCACTTACCTCTTGAAAGTTTCTTCTATATCAAATACAAATTCATTACTAAAAAAACATCTCTACTGATTCAAAAGTAAAAAACAAAATCAATATCTTTTTGGCCAGTTCATTAAAAAAAAACTCGCAAATGGGAATAAATAGGATTAAACAAAATAAAATAAACCAAAGACTGATAGTTAAGGTAAACCTGTCTTTGAATTTGGATTAAGTAAATGCTAAAAGCCAAGTCTTTCACGAAAAGCACAACATTTCACAGCCGTTTTTGAGACTTAAATTTACTTTCCCATTTGCAAACGTATTTAAGATAACGACAAGCTTTCACGAATTCAACTAGTGAGTTTACATTAGGCTTTAATTAGGAATGCTTATCTGAGAACAAAGTTTCTCTGGGCATCAAAGAGTATTTCAGTACTTTAACGTAGAACTGATAGCTCTAACTCTGTTCTTTCCTGAAATATGTATTAAATAAAAGTATGTCAGAACCAAAGGTAAAAAGGAAAAGAAAAATATTACGCCTACTTGGATCCACAAAAGCTATATTTGGGTCATAAGAATAAAGAGAAGTAAATATGTTAAGTATTTCAATAGAAATATAGAAATTAACCATTTTACTTATTATTATTATTATTATTATTATTATTATTATTATTATTATTATTATTATTATTATTACTATTATTATTATTATTATTATTTGCTAAGCTACAACCCAATTTAAAAAAGCAGTAGGCTATAAGCCCAGGGATTCCAACATGGAAAAATTGCCCACTAAGGATAGGAATCAATGAAATAGACAAACTAAAAGAGAAGTAATGAACAATTGAAATATATTTTAAGAACATTTACAACTTAAAAAAAAAAACAAGAGAATGAGTAATAAGCTAGAATAGTGTGCCCCAGTGTGCTCTCAAGCAAGAGAACTCTACCCCTAAACACTGGAAGACCATTGGTACAGAGCCTAAGGCACTAATCAAGACTAAAAAACAATGGTGGGATTTGTTTTGTGTCTTTCTAGAAGATCTACTTACCATAGCTAAAATTTCTTCTACCCTTGCCTAGAGGAGAGTAACTACAGTACGATTACAGTGCAGTGGTTAACCTCTCAAGCGAAAAATAATTATTTGGTAATCTCAGTGTTGTCAGGAATATGAGGACAGAGGAGAATGTGAAAAGAATAGGTCAGACTATTCGGTGTATGTGTATGCAAAGGAAAAATGAGCCGTGACCAAAGAGAGGGACCCAATGTAGTGTTGTCTGGACAGCCAAAGGACCCAATAGCTCTCTAGTGGTACTATCCTAATGGGTAATTGGTACCTTGGCCAACCTACTACCTACTATAGTTATACAAAATGATAAATTTTCTTAGCTGGCTAATTACAGATGATGACGGTAAATAAACTGCTTACCAATATGAAAGCAATAATAATAATAAACTAGAAAAGCACTCAGAGTGCAAACCTTCGCCACAACAACTTATTTCTCTAAACCAGCTCGGATTTCCCAGAATCAATCTAGACAGTATGCGTATTTTTCGGTCTACCTTTTGCTACACGTTGACATTGACCTAGGACTTTCAAAATTGAATCACCTCCACGTCTCAACATGATTAATCCCTGAAAATTTCACGAGTCTATGAGAAAAATTGTGGCCAGAAAGTTGTTCACAAACAACCTTCTCCCCACCTTCTTTGGCGAAGGTAATTAATAACTATAACAATAATTTTAAAACTCTATCTTTCTGAACAATAACTAGGCGTGATGATATAATTATAGAGTTGCTTTTAAAATGAGGACGAAAATCCTTCAAGAGAAGGAGACCCAAAAAGTAGAAGTTGGGAATAGAAGAAAAAGATAGATTGATTTGTATGAAGAACAATATCAATATTTCGGTACCAGATTTGCAGATCTATTTCTTTACCGAATCATTTGAACAATTACTTTTTGGGGTAATACTACCACAGGTAATTTATCTACGCTTGGAATCTACACTATCTAAACTTCCCTTTGGTTTTTGACACGTTCATACTTTTCTTTCTTCGTGGGCTCATTTTTATATTTCTTTCCTCTGACCACATCATCTAAATTGCCTTCTTCCAACTACATTAATTATTCTACCTTCAACAACAGGTCAAAACATTTCTAATTTTATAAATCTCCCATTAATCTTTTCTTTTAAATTCAGCTTGAAGATTTTCACTGCATGCAAATGGCCTTGTTGGCTTTTCCTACAGAATAAGTTTCCTTTTTGGATGACAGTGATGATAATATTTAACCCCTAAAAAAAAAATTGATAATGCTGCAATCACCCCCCCCCCCCCCTTTAAAAGACACCATCGCAAATGGCAGCGTCCCTGAAACAGATAGCATCTTGTTTACTTCAAGTTTAGCCATTTGTAGAAGTAAATGGTCTCCGTGAATTTCATCTTAAGCACCTTACTTCCTCTGTCGGGAGGGGGAGGGGGGGGGGGTGACACAGAGTTCCGTAGGGATTTCACTGTTCCATGAGAGCAATCTCATGAAAAGAAATGGCACAACTTGAAAAGTTGACGTTTAATCTCCTTACTATTTGTTATGTCTCGAGATTATGAGTATTATTGTTAAAATTCTTTGTTGAAAAAATATTTCATGAATGGCTATTAACTTCGTGTGTGTCGCCTCTTGAAATAATGTATCACAATATATGATGCTTTTAATAGTGCCAATACAGTAGGATTTATCTAACAGATAATATAATATACACAAAAATCAAACGTGTAATACTGTAAAAGAGAGAGAGAGAGAGAGAGAGAGAGAGAGAGAGAGAGAGAGAGAGAGAGAGAGAGAGAGAGAGAGAGAAATGTTAGCAGTTTATCAAAAAGCAAAAAAAATTTGAGCAGATTTTCCACATTTCCCATAAACGGAGTTAGTCCTTATGGCAATGACACTCAAAAGTAATTCTTAAAAATTCCATACCCACCAGGTTATCCCTGTTTTCCACTGATAACAATGACCTGGTATAAGAAAATAAGGCAAATGTTCTAAATTCGAAAGTTTCAACCCTTTTAGACTGAACTATAAAAAAAGAAAAAAAAATTGTGCCTATGTCAACATCATGAATGTAAATATAAAACATATATATAATATTGAATCTATGAAGATAGATTGTTCATCCCACTACTCTATTCTCATGAAGAGAACTTTTCAAATTATATTTCTTTTGTTACTTCAAAATCTTTTTTTTTTTTTCGTTTTTTTTTCGAAAGTAACGTTTATTAGAAATGATTTATCATGGATATTTTTTGCGTTTGACTTCTAATCTTTAGTCCTGGTTCAGGGCACTAGCCACCCGTTGATATACTACCGCTAGAGAGTTATGGGATCTCTTAATTGGCCACAGAGTACTACATTGAATCCTTCTCTCTGGTTATGGTTCATTTTCTCATTGCCTACACACATATCGAATAGTCTGGCATATTCTTTACATATTCTCCTCTGTCTTCATACACCTGACAAAACCGAGATTACCAAACAACTTTTTTTCACCCAAAGGGTTAACTACTGCACTGTAATTGTTCAGTGGCTACTTTCCAATTGGTAAGGGTAGAAGAGAGACTTGCGCTAAGATAAGCAACTCTTCTAGAAGGACACTCCAAAATCAAACCATTGTTCTCTAGTCTTGGGTAGTGCCATAGCCTCTGTACCATGGTCTTCCACTGTCATGGGTTAGAATTCTCTTGCTTGAGGGTACACTCGGGCACACTATTCTCTTCCTCTTATTTTGTTAAAGGTTTTTACTTTATATAGGAGAAATTAATTTCAATGTTACTTTTCTTTTAATATTTTATTTTACCTTGTTTCCTTTCCTCACTGGGCTACTTTGCCTCTTAGAGCCCCTGGGCTTATAGCATCCTGCTTTTCCAGCTAGGGTTGTTGATTATCGAGTAATAATAATAATAATAATAATAATAATGATAATAATAATAATAATAAATGGATTTTTTTCTCTCCACAATGTTAAAAATATTCATCACTTTCATCAATTTTAGTTTGAAAACGTTCATTAGTAATGATTTCAAAATGTTTCCCATTTCCTTCGAAACACATTTTATATAGTTTCATTACACGATTTTTATAAAGTAATACGCTTATGACTATCAAAGTGTAATCCAGATTAAAGTGCGCTTTGTCGTAAAGGATTAATAAAAGAAAAAATATGATAGCTTAATTGGAAATGTTTGATGTAGATAAAATTGTAAAATATTTCAATTAATTTCTTTACCTTTCATCCCTCAAAACTCTTAATCACGCATAAAATAAATACATACATGTGTGTCTGTGTGCGTGTATATATATATATATATATATATATATATATATATATATATATATATATATATATATATATATATATGTACACGGATTTACATATTCACTAGCAGGGGTACCCGGCGTTGCCCTGAATTTTGCCCTTGAATTTTGAATGTGGGCCTAAATCCTCCCCACCCCCCAACCCCCCTCATTCCCAAACTTTGCTCCAAATGAAGTCATCTGGAAAGCATTATTGTATGATTGTATGTTGAATGGTGGGATGTTCCACTGATACGTTTTATCAGATATTCAGTAGGTTCAACTAACAAAGTCAGTCTAATTTTCTCTCCACTGCAACACAATCTAGGAGATTCAGTCTTCCATTTCTGAGCATCACAGTGATTACATTGCTGTGACATTAAGCCAATTAGTACTATGTTTTCTGGTTCATAGGGGTATCTTGGATTATCAGGGATTATTTTCAAGGCAAGAATTTCTTTCGTCTTCATCCTGTGCTTCACGTCTAGCTGCCATTCTGCTTGCATTGGTGTTCCTTTTTAAATTCATCTATACTTCGTCATCTGCCTCACGTGTAGCTGCCATTCTGCTTCCATCAGTGTTCATTCTTGAATCCATCTGCTCTTCATTTTCGGTCTTATGGCTAGCTGCCATTCTACTTGCAAGAGTTTTTCTTTGTTCTTCATCCTGTCTCTCGCGTCTAACTACATTTCTTCTTGCCCTTGTATCCCTCCGTAAATTCATTTCTTCTTGCACTTGTATCCCTCCGTAAATTTCTCTGCTCTTCTGTTTCTGTTATCTTTTTCTTTTCACCGATTTTGCTTTATCAGATTTACCGAATGAGAACCTGTTTTTGGGTGGCAAAAAAAGCAAATTTCATAAGAAAACTATTATATATTCTGTAGAATCTCTATTTAGGTGGCATAATTTTATGAAAAACTGAAAAAAAAAAATAAAGAAGTACATAAGACTCAACCATTAAATATTCTTTATGTTTTTGTACCTTTCATCACATGGAAAAGAAAATCAGTGTACGCAGTGTGTGTGTGTGTGTGTGTGGGGGGGGAGGGGGGGGGGAACTCTAACCGAAACCCGTGTTTTAGGACAAATTTCCAAATGAATATATTCCCACATAATCTCTTATGTTCATATAATCTCTATGTCAAAATTCATTGCTATTGGTTCATTAGTACTGAATGCATTTTTAGGGGGTTTGTAATTATGGGACCTGTAGACACCTAACGTGGTTCTTGATCAAAACAAAAAAACGTTAGATTCATCGATTGTTAAATAATTATTTTAAAAAATGCAAGAAGTATAGGGCCCCAGCATGTCCAGTTTTAGGGGGTCTGTAATTACAGAATGGGGCCCGTAGAACCCAAAGGTGGATTTTGATCAAAATTGGAATAGCGCCGTTAGCTTTCTCGATAAAACTTTATAAGATTCAATCATTTAATATTGTGTAAGCTCCTTGAACAATTTTTCTATAGCGACCACGAGAGAGAGAGACACAGACGAACATGCAGACACACATACAGAAAATCACCAGCTTTATTATTATGCGTGTATATATAGATATATATATATATATATATATATATATATATATATATATATATATATATATATATATGTATATATATATATATATATATATATATATATATATATATATCTATATATATATATATATATATATATATATATATATATATATATATATATATATATATATATATGCCTTGACCTATTACCAAAGAGGCATACACTTTTTGTAGCTTTTATGATACACGACGTCCTCTCGATTGCTGTTATCCACTTAAAATATATTTAACCCAAGCACAAGTTCTTGTTATTCCGTCGTTTGGGAACAAAAGGCTGAAAAGACACAACTTCCAGGAATAAGAGACATCTCCATAACGAAGAGTGAAACCAGCCGCAGTATTCAGTATGTATTGAGGGAAAACAGCGAAATATTTTGAAATAACGCGGGTAACGAAGGAGCTCTGAAATTCGATTTCACGCCTTTTGTCTCTGACGCCCAGATAATCTGGAGTCATGATATTAGCTGCTGGACAAGACATGTTCGTAATGTGTTTCCGTTGTTCCATTTTTTTTTTTTTTTTTTTTTTTTTTGAGAGCTCTAATACCATTCTTGTCAGATATATCACTGCCGTTAGTGTTTACTTGAATATACGAGAAATATATTAACAATTATATGCTTCTATGTATCATGTTATGAGTATGTTATTTTTTGCTTTTGGATATGTAATGCATTGACAATTCTACATTTTTGTGTTTTCATGATGTTAATGGATTTGTTTAGATTCAGTATGTGTGAGAGGCACTTACAATAGTAGACTACACTTTTACTTAAGATTGTGAATACCTACAGCATAAGTTTGAATCTGTGAGAGTTTATGGAACTAGCAATGATATAATTTTACCTCTATGTGATATGCATGAATGTGTGTATGCATGTTTAATTGATTGATTGATTTAAAGTTTTCAGGCATCCTGAATTGCAAGTTTAAAGGTCGCATATGAATGGTTGAGGCAAGGGACAGTGACAATACCCTAGCTAGTACGAAAATATGATCAGCGCCCTAGTCTCCTCTCCACCCAACCCAACTTCAGAGAGAGCCAGGCAATGGCTGACGATGACTCAGCAGGCATATATATAGGCTCCCTAAAACCACCCATCCTTAGCTCACGAGAATGGTGAGGTTGCAAACACTACAAGAAACTATCAAGTATCAGTGGGAGTCGAACTTCAGTCTGGCGATCACAAAGCAGTGACGTTTTCAATAAGACACAACAACCATAGAAAGGGTACGAAAAATGGTGTGCTATGATATATGCATGACATGGATGAGTGCGCGACTGTGCATGCTTGTGTATATGTTCAAAATAAGAAATAATGGTGAGTGCCTCTTGGTTGTTTTTGTGTTTGGAGCAATAACGCTTACATAGAATATGTTTTACTGATTGTATGTGTTTGAAATGCATTGCCCATGGCATTTCCAGGACACACACGGTAATTACACTTTGTTTACGTGCATTTGTTAGTGTTTTTAGAATAAATACCAAATGATGAAATGAAACTCGTATTTATTATCACTGGAGGGATATGCATGTGTTTGTTTATTTACTCATAAAAGGAACCAATAATGGCAGTTTGGTATTTTATCAATCTGAAATTAGTTTCAATATTTAAGTATTTGTGTTAATGCAGCATTCTGAGACTGGTTATTGAACAAGTGAACATATCTATAATTTTTGTTAGGAGGGAACGAGTTTGTTAATATTTTTCGTGAAGACGTATATTTATCAATTTTAATCCGTGGCATATGAGTATTTCAGCGGAAGATAAGAGATTTGCTTTAATATAAAATGCACTTATTACGACAAGCCTTCTGGTAAGCCGATTTATAATTATAGCACGGATGACCTCTACATGTGCTTGTATATTATTTTTATACACATACCTAATACCACAGTACGCTCTTCTATTTAAATTGCTAATAATGAGTGTTAGTTAAGCTCTTTAAAAGATATTGTCAGGTGAAAAAGAACCGGGAGTCATAATTATATTTGTCCCACGTGTAAAATGTTTATCTCCAGCGATTAACTTGTTAATTCCTTAACAGTAATTTATAAAACAATGAAACTAAATAAGATACATATCATCATGACATGATAGGGATATATAAAGCATTTACGTTTTCACACGAGAATCACTGCTTACGTTCACCAAGGCAACTGCAAGAGAATCAAGTAATATCATTATCCAGTATATATATATATATATATATATATATATATATATATATATTATATATACATATACATATATATATACTGTATATATACATATATATATATATATATATATATACAAATAAATTACAAACATATATACACATAATAATGTATATATATGTATATATATATATATATATATATATATATATATATATATATATATATATATATATATATATGTGTGTGTGTGTGTGTGTGTGTGTGTGTAATATTTACGAAGATCATGTTAAGCCGAAAAGAATGACAGCTAGACTTTAATCAACCAAGAGAGCAGATAGACTTTAGAAGCGGTCATTCAATGATAGACCATATCCATCTAATTAACCAGATATTGGAAAAACCAACAGAGTAAGACAAACCACGACGTATGACATTTTATAGACTATGATAAAATTGTTGATACTGTCAAAACTTCAGTAGTTATGAAAGCCCTTCAAAGACAAGGAAGAGATAAACACTTGGAGATATCTATATAGGAAGTACAGCATTCCTAAGACTACATTTAGTAAGAACAATCCGATTAAAAATGGGTTAATAAAGATACTCCATACCTCCTCTATTATGTAGAGCATGCCTTAAAGTAGTTTTTAAGAATTAAGATTGGAAAATATAGCAATTAATATTAATGGGGAATTGTAGATGACATAGATGTGTTTAGAGAATCGTGGAAGGAATTACGAAATCTTATAGAAGATTTGAATAGAGAAAGCAGAAATGTAGGGCAGAAAATAAATATGAGTAAAACTAAGATAATATTCAATGAAAACGCAGAGAGACAACTAATGAGTTATGGACGAGCCTCAGGAGTTTATTAATAGCTATACGTACTTAGGACAAGCAGTACATGTTTCCCAAGGACACGAGACCGAAATTAAAGGGATAAGCATGGGATGGAGAGCATTGGGTAAACAAAATATTATGAAAAGTAAAATGTCACTTTCTCTAAAAAGCAAAATATTTAATCAGATGATCCTACCAGTATTAACTTACGCTTTCGAAACTTTGAACCTTGATAGTGCCTTAGAACATAAGCTAGTTACAACTCAAAGAGCTATGGAAAGAATGATGGAAATAACACTAAGTGACAGAAAAAAGAGAAACTTAGATACGACAGCAGCCATGGATACGAGAGCAAACTAAAGTAGGGGATATTATAGTAACATGTAAGAAAAAAAATGGACAAGAACATGACATATAATGAGAATGACAGACAATAGATGGACATTAAGAATAATAGATTGGGTCCCTAGATATTGTAAAAGAAGCTGGAGAAGGAAGAGAAGACAATGGATTGAGGAACTAAGAAAGTTTGTTGGCGTGGATTGGCGCAGAAAGACCATAAACGGATGCAAGTGGATGGACATGTTTAAAGGTTTAAAGGTCGATCATGAATGGCAGAGGCAAGGGACAGTGACATTGCCCTAGCAAGCAGGACAATGCCCTATAGACTGACCATATATCATATGATCAGCGCCCAAGCCTCCTCTCCACCCAAGCTAGGACAAAGGAGGGCCAGGCAGTGGCTGCTGATGACTCAGCAGATAGGCCTATAGGCTCCCACAATCTCTGCCATCCTTAGCTCACAAGAATGGTAAGGTTGCAGACATTAAAGGAACTAACGAGTCTGAGCGTGACTCAAACTCCCGACTGGCAAACAGCAGGCAGAGACGTTACCAATCAGGCCTTTGTTCTGCAGTGGACCAGTAACGGCTGATGATATACAGTATATATACACATATAGTACTGTATATTGGACCTGAAGATAAACGTATTTATTTGAGAGAGAGAGAGAGAGAGAGAGAGAGAGAGAGAGAGAGAGAGAGAGAGAGAGAGAATAACTTGGCATGCGATTAACTAGGATATCCCTCCTTAACATTACCATCAAAGGGCGTACAGATTATGACAAGTATCTAAGCGATTACTTCAAAACCCATTGAAGTTCTAAGATGAGAGAGGTTGGAAGAGGAGTATGTGGATGAATATGGACCACCATCCGACCAGTCGTCCCGATGGGATGGAAATGTGGTTTAAGGAAAATGGAAAAGCATTACATACAGGCAGCTGTAAAAAAACTCAAATCTTTTAATTTCCATTAGCTCTTGAGTTTCACACGTTGATGCAGGTTTTACCACACGAGGAATTTATAAATGATTCACGATGGAGTTATGAATGAATTTGCGTGCGAATCCATAGTGTTATACTGCATATTTTATCACTTCAGAACAATTTATAAATGATAGATATCTACAACTTGGTTGTGTACAATATAATGGATTTGTGAAATACTTATAACAGATTTATAAATGACTTTATCTAAGAAAAAAAAACCAGAACAGCTCTAGAAGGATGCAATCTAAACATCATAAAGCTCTTAAACTCCATTAGTATTTCGAGTTTAAAACCAAAAGCAGTTTTACAATACAATGGAAATGTGAACGACTTAGAAGAGATCTATGAATGCAGGTGCTTAGAGTCCTAAAGATTAATTGTATACAACCATGTTGTTTTAGGATCACGTTTTGCTATTCCATCAAGCCATTTATGACAGCGGACATGACGTTCATACTGGAACCTCAAGTTCATTTGGATGATGGGATCATATTAACTGGCGACAATAACGTAAAAACAAGAAAATAGGATATCACTCGTGGTACCAGTGACAATTAACTTGAGATTCATAGATTTTTTACTTTAATTACCACGTCTCCTCTATATAATAAAAAGCAAGTCTCTCTCTCTCTCTCTCTCTCTCTCTCTCTCTCTCTCTCTCTCTCTCTCTCTCTCTAATATATATATATATATATATATATATATATATATATATATATATTATATATATATATATATATATATATATATACACATATATATATAATATCTTTTCAGTCACGCTCTCAGCCCTCCCCGTCCCTAGGGTGGGGAAGATTGGGACTATTTCACCCTTGTTGGGCTGCGTGTGCGAGTGCGTGCATATATACCTATATATCTAGCCGTCATTGTTGACGGGTAGCGTAGAGATAATAGCCTACACGAAAATAGTTTTAATTACAATCTCTTATTAATAAATCAAATAACTGAAAAGAACAATTCTTTACACTGGGAACGCAATTCATCAGAACACCGAGAACAATCCTTCGATTTCCAGGGAACACAATTCCCACATTTCTTCGGAACATAGTAAATCACTGGCTCTTTGAACACACTATCATTCAGTCTTCGGAAAACAACTCTCTTTGTGGTATCTAAAGAATACAGTAATAACAATAACTGAGGACAAAATATTTCAACTTACACAATTTCTTGGAACAAAATTTCTCAGGATTCCTGATAACAGAATCTTCTTTACGACCTTTATCCATACATTAAGGGACCGGTTGATTGATACGCCCTCTCCAATGTCTTATATTAAAGGTATTCTATTCCTAATAATAGAATCTTCTTTCCGACCCTTATCCCTACATTAAAGGGTCGGTTGCCTGATGCGCCCTCCCCAATGACTTCTATCAAAGGTATCCTCTTCCTGATAACAGAATCCTTCACAATATCTTTGAACCCTATTCCCAATAATGTCTGAGCACACTTCTTCATAATTTCTCGGAACTATTTTCTAAACCCTCACTGTCAGTCAGCAATTCCCCTAGAGAGAGAGAGAGAGAAAGAGAGAGAGGGAGAGAGAGAGAGAGAGAGAGAGAGAGAGAGAGAGAGAGAGAGAGAGAGAGAGAGAGAGAGAGAGAGAGAGAGAGAGAGCTTAACTGCATGGACTGTTTTGTAAATTTCCTACTATGAGATTCAGGGCCTCTGTAACACGGTTTTTTCGCAACAACTTTTTTTCTATGAATTTCATAAATATAACGCTTATTCAGAATGCACATTATATCTACACATAAATTTTGACTATATTCTGCATTACGTAGGTTGAATAAATTTGGTACTTTATTAAGTAAAAGTGACGATTTTTGAAGACGGGCCAACTTACTCAGAGAAAAGGTTTCGAACGCACTCGTTACGTAACTTATGACGGCATTTCTTCTCTCTTTCTCGATCGATGATTGGTTATACGTAACGAAGGCTATACCTCTGCCAACAATAACACAGAAGTGTAAATAAAAGCAAAGCAGTACACCTTTATGAACTCTGAAACCTCTCCACTGAGAATTGTCATAATGAACAAACGAACAAAATATGTTAATAAATACAAAAACACTTCGATTATTTGTCTAACTCCCAAAATAAGTTTCCTAAGAAATTACAGTCTACTTTATAGCTCACAATCAGACTGACAAGGTGTAGGGAATAGTTGGTAATTTTCAAAAACGTAGTAGACAAGCTTGATTTGATAACTGCTATATCCAATGTCAAGCAATTTTTATTTATTGTCTATCTACCGATCTATTTACTGTAAAAAAAAAAGAAAAAAAAATAGCCGGTACTGTATTTTGCTTTAAACTTTCACCAATAATTATCGTCAGAATGATGACTTCATGAGGCTCCACCCACTTTAGCCTCGTTATAATTCTGGATAACACTGAAGGCTAACATGGGCATTGTTGGATCAGAAAATTAAAATTCTGGCTATAAAAACTTATTTCTCGAGTAGTTGTAAGAAGTGCTAAATGATCCTCAAGGATCCCAGCAGTTGGCCTAAACGTTTAATTCATGTATACTACTGTTGTGGCACTACTGCTACAGTAGTGCCGCAGATACCCCACCCACATTTATGTATCGTTCCGCCATTCATAAAGTCTGTGTCATTTTTTTTCACTGTGCAATAAGCCATGGCCTCCTCAGAATTTAAGTTTTATATTAGATGATAGGCTATTTCATTAAGCTGACAAATTTATGGCAACTGGGTATGTTATTGCCGATGTTGAAGCTAAAGATAAAGTTTGGTATCATTCCTTCATTGCATTATCATCTTTACTACTATTTGTTTTGCTACATGTAGTAATTATTTTAAAGGATAAATGAATTATGTTCACTTTACTCCTATAAATTCCCATAAGATGTACAAATAAAACTCCTAAAACTATTCATGATTTATTTACAAAATGCAGTCATGCCCAAAACATAGCCAACACGGTCGTACGGCCTAAGAAGAAGGAAAAAAAAATTATATCGGATGATCCGTTGGTCTGATGGAGAGTTTAGCACAAAATTCTCATTTTAACAAAAATAGTTATATCAAGATTGTTTACATACAATCTCTCTCTCTCTCTCTCTCTCTCTCTCTCTCTCTCTCTCTCTCTCTCTCTCTCTCTCTCTCTCTCTCTCTCGGTGGCATAGTGAATAGTTAATGGAAATGTTCAAAAGCCTGAGTGACATTACAAGTATTACAATCATATTACGCTAAATACAAATCAGACCATAAACATTGGATTTAAACTAGAAACTGAATAATTACCAATTCAGGCTATAGTAAATATGGCCATGGGATTTCTCTTGACTGTATAAAGTTGCAAGTCGCAAGATAAATGCAGTTTTGCAACCACAGGGGCAATTCCAAATCCTGCTAGCCATTCTTTACTGTTATGGGTTCCAGAGCCGATGGAAGAAGGTGAATGGGTGTCCGGTGGATGGGCGGGGCAAAATTTTGTCAAAAGGTGTTTACATTGCTTACGTAATGAATGTTTTCGACTCTTGGCTCGTTATCACTGACCATGGCGTCGGCTAGATCATTTTTACTCTATGAAAATTAAAACTATCGGGTTTAGGTTATTGAAAATGCTGACAAAATTTGTGTGTGGTTGTAAAATATACATATGTCAACTTTCAGCTACATCCGATGCCTTGATAAGGAGCAAAGTCCAAAAAACCGTGTTACAGAGGCCCTGAATCTCATAGTAGGCAACATCCATGTTGTAGAACTTTTGGGATTTAAAAATTTTCCCTGTAAATTTTCTCATGAGACGATTTGAGGGACTTACCCATCTATTGTCATATCCTTTCAAAAGTAACGAGAACCAATACCCCATGTAAA
>NC_090741.1:74648200-74655700 GCF_036898095.1 Palaemon carinicauda | reverse complement strand
CATATTGAAACCGGTGATATTAGTACATGCTCTTTTGTAACATTATACAACCTCTAAAACATTGTCATGCATTACCAAGAACAATCATTCACGTACATCACACGGTGCAAAATGTTGCAAGCGAAATTAGGAACTGCATCGATATTTCCATTTGACTGACCGATCTAATTAAGTGAATCCATGTCGCTTGCAAAGGAATTTCCCCATTCATTTCACTCAATAGCTTTGTTTGCTTGCAATGGATGGTCATGTGTTACAGGTTTGTTCAAGACCAAAAGATTCGTCCTCCTAAATTTGCATCTGAACAGAGCATCGAATGAAACGAAAATGTTTATCTAATCACCGGTTCTTATTGAAGGTGATGTTACAGTGAGATTTCACATACGATGGCTCTGGCACTATTGGGGTATAGCATCGTCAAAGCTTAAGTGTAACAAATTGGTTTTCGACTACATAAGAATAATAAAGAATAATTAGACGTGTCTCATTTTCAATTTCAAATGAGTTGACTGTCGATAAGAGCTTGCTATCGTATGTTTTATAATGTTTGAATTTTGGGTCGTTCTTGCTCAGAACTGTCTGTATAAAAGCTCGTTGCCTTGTTGAATAAACTTCACTTGCAATCATCTCGCCTCTCTGTTAGTACCTAATAGCCACCTCGCACAGTAATAACATACTTCTAGTCATTACCTTAAAGATAGAGAATACTTGCAGTGATGTCATTTTGACGAGACTTGTGTTTTATATATTATTCTCTCTAAGAGAAATGTAAAATTATACTTGATCAAAGTACTTAAATCATCTGTTCGGAGATCATGAAAAAAAAAAAAAAAAAAGTTCTCGTCACAGTTTTTGTGTAACAGAGATCTAATTTAACGCTGAACCTATCTTTGAATATCTTATATTAATCATTCATTACCGTCTAAAAGATTTTATTTATTTCCTAATTTTCATTCCTCACTGGCTACTTTTTTCCTGTTGGAGTCCTTTGGCTTATGGCATCCTGCTTTTCCAACAAGGGTTGTAGCTTGATTAGTAATAATAATATTCTGACTCTTTACACTCACCCTTCTTGAGTGAAATAACGTTGATATTACTGCGTTCGTTACGATAAACAGAAAAGTACTGTAAATAGACGCATTCACAAAGACAAGTACCACCAAGCTCTTTTTAAGTGAAGGACATCGCCAAAAGAAACAAGAGATAAAAACACGGTTGAAAGCCCACAGAAAATAATTGACGGCTAATTTCATATTGTACTCTTCAAGTTTTAATTAATCTTCTTGAGTCCTTTTTTAATTTACTCGTTAACTCACTCACTTTATCCAGTAACTGCTATCATGGCTTTACAATGCTCGTGTCTGTCCTCCAGCACTTTAAAAAAACAAGATAAAATCACTAAAATTGGATTTCGAAGTGTTCTTTTAATGTGCTCTCTCTCTCTCTCTCTCTCTCTCTCTCTCTCTCTCTCTCTCTCTCTCTCTCTCTCTCTCTCTCTCTCTCGGTCGAAAAACTTATCAAAATTGGCATAGAATTATTTTCTTTCTTAACATAAACGTCTTCAAACCGAAATATCACTTTGCACCACAAGATTAAAATATAGAATAATAATTAAAGAATAAAATATTATCTCTCCCCCCTCTCTCACACACTGTGATGGTGTGCAAGGAATATTTCCTTTATGGAAATACGGTTTGCTTTTCCTCTCTTCCATTTTATGCCCCTTATTCAGTCTCCCCTTCTATTGCCTCTTTCCATTTGGCCGTCACATTTTCTCCTTGCTCCAAATTTTTATCTTAGCCCCCCTCTCATTTTTTCCCTTTTCCCCATCAGCTCTTCACACTCAGTTTAATAGAACTGGCTTCTTTCGGCACCTTTGCAAGGCTTCGGGCCTATTCGTGTCTGCTGTTCTCGAATAATCTTTTTTCTACATCGCCTCCATTTATCTTTCGTGTCGTATTGTCCCAGGAAATGGTCAATCCCTTCTGGACTAGAGAGAATAAAGATTACTTTATTTTCTTTTATGTTTTATAGCAGGTTATTAAATTTCTTGCTTTTTATTGTCTAATTTTTTCCTGTCATATAAGAGAGTTTGTTCTCAAAATTAAATGTATTAATTTCTTTCTAGTTATACTCATTTTTAATGGAATCTTTTTTTTTATGTTTACAAATCGTTCTAAAAATATCGAAAATATGTGCCTACGTAATAAGATTGATGGCAACACTGCCTCTTAGAAAGAAAACAGTTTCTGGGCCATTAAAAATAATGTGTGTTTATGATAAATATAAATTCCATACTAAAAGTCGAATAACAACTATTTATGAACAAACTTACAAGCTGTAAAAGAAAAGATTATTTAGCTATTAAATAATCTGAAAATGGGCTTTATAATCAAGTCAAGTATATGCTTATGAACAAACATACACGAATTTGCCTAACATTATCATTTTCACTATTATAATTCTAATTATATCTTTGATAATGGACAGCCATTGTTTGCCACTTGTTCATAATTTTTCCACATTATATCATACGATTTTCTTCTATTCATCGAGCATTCAATTGACCTCTTTCCTTTATTTCCCCTCAGGAACTCCTTTCATCACTCCCTTTCCCCTCGTTCTCCTTTACTCACACCATCTGTTCTAAATTGCAAGAGAACCAAGAAGTGTAAATCCAAATGCAGTTGCCAATAACGGAAGAAGAGTCTTACTAGGATCATTTTAGTTTTATTCAGAATTTTTATGTTATGATCTATACAATGACTTTAGTAAACTATAATGATTCTTGTAGCTGGAGAGGGACTATATAAAAAGGTTGGTCGTTAATAAAATATAAAATCTGATTTGGAGGCCTCTGTTATCTATGCTATATACATAAGGCACTTACATGGTTGGTAATGTGTTTGCCTCCTTCGCAAACGTTAGAAGGCCATTCATTCAAAAGCACCCATTATTATTCTTGTTATTTTAAGGAACACAAAATATTACATGAAAGCACGAAACCATACACGAATTGGAAATGGTGACTAAAATCCTCAACACCCCACGTCACAAACTCTTTACTTTGTAATTAGTGATGCAAATCTGGCTGGGAGGAAAAAGGCTAAAATTTTGAGTGAACTATTCAAAAGAGTACAAACAAAGAGTTAAAGGAAACTTTCATGTCGAGGTGTCAATTACCAGCGTATAATTCAGATTAATTGGTTGTTTTAAAAGAAGTACAAAAACGTAGTAAAAAAGTTTTGGGAAAATCAGCTCGAAAGATATAAAATAAGTAGTCTTTTATGTTATCCATTAATCATTCTTACACGCCAAAAGTCCTTCCTCTGACCCTTTAAACATTTCTTGAAATGCATAAGCATGTGTTAAAAGAGAAATGTATATTTCTCCATTTTCATAGTCGCTGCTTCGGACGATAATTCAGAGTAAATATTTTTCAAGCAATGATTACCCTTGCTCTATCAGTCCCCCATACCCAACAAAGCTATTCTCCCCCATTCGATCCATAGGTCACAATAATACAGCAAAAAGGAAATGCTTGACAAAAATTGCAATTCTGGAGTGACATATCAATTATCATCATATTCAGAGTGGTAAAATAGAAGCATATTGAAAAAGCATGAAGGAAGTTTTTGAAACTGAAGATGAGAAATCAATTGGAAACAGTTCACTTGAATGGATCCGGTAGCGCTTCAAAAGTGACGAGAGAAGCCAGATGGAATAAACTGAGTGTGAAGAACGAAAGGGACAAGGAAAAAATGAGAGGGGGAATAAAATAAAGATGGGGATAAGAAGAAAATGTGACAGTCAAATGGAAAGACGCAATTGAAAGGGAGACTAAATAAAGGGATACATAATGGAAGTGAGGAAAAGCAAACTAGGTTTCCGTGAAGGAAATATTCCTTTCACGCCCTCAAAAATAAGGAGAGAGAGAGAGAGAGAGAGAGAGAGAGAGAGAGAGAGAGAGAGAGAGAGAGAGAGAGAATTTCAGTCTACAATCATATTTAAAATAAGGAAATATTCATCACTGGGATCATGACAAAATATCCTAATCATATTGTCTTTGAACTCAGAACATTAAAAGATTAATTAAGAAAATTATGAATTTCCTGGCGTTTTATTATGGTCTAGAAGAAACCAATAAACAAAATTATTAGAAAAGAAAACATTGGAAACTTGAAGCAGAGATGCAAAGTTGTGAGTGTACGCAACTGTGTGAATGTATGATTGCATGTAGTTTAAATATGTACAAACTATTTGAGAACTTTCTCAGGATGTTTAAGGTTGCATGGAGAAAACGTATAGTTTTAGTAAGTCCACAATCCTTTTTTAACACAAAATTGAATAATTTATGTTTTGAAATTAAAATAATCTTTCTCTCTCTCTCTCTCTCTCTCTCTCTCTCTCTCTCCTCTCTCTCTCTCTCTCTCTCTCTCTCTCTCTCTTTCTCTCTCTCATTGCACAGATTCTTTAACTGTAAAAATATTCTAGCTTCCGTTGATGGAGTTCTTTGAAACCTGAGGGTATGACTATTGGGTAATGGTCTGAATGAATATATATTATATATATATATATATATATATATATATATATATATATATATATATATATATATATATACTGTACACACACACATATATATAATATATATATTATATATACATATATATACGTATATATGTATATATATATATATATTATATATATATATATATATATATATATATAATATATATATATATATATATATATATATATATATATACGTGTATATATATTATATATATACATAATATATATATACATATATATATATATATATATATATATATATATATATACGTGTATACATTATATATATACATATATATGTATAAATATATATATATATATATACCGATCTTACGTATTTCAATAAGAGAGCTAATATATATGCATATATACAGTATACATACATATATATATATATAAATACATACACACATATATATATATATATATATATATATATATATATATAAATATATATATATATATATATATATATATATATATATATATATATATATATATATATATATATATATATATATATACTAACTTTGTAAACAAATCCAGTTTTCTACTTAGGCACTTAATAATTTAACATTTTTGCAGTGTAAATGATTCCTTATGATACCGTAATACTACTATTAAACCAACATTTTTTATTCATCAAGATAATAACATAAATACTAGAAAAGACCCAAAAATATCAAATAACAAAGAATTTGGTTTTACCGTTGATTCTTACTGACTGTTAGTAATGTACATTACAAAAATTCAAAAACATATTTATGAATTATGTAGATTTCATTTGATTTATGTAATCTGGGCCATATGATTCAATAATTGGACCAGGGAGACCATTCAACTACGAGATGTTAAATAGAAGGCAAAAAAGTGGCTGCACCTACAAGCCAAGGGGAAGTCTCATAGATGACCTTTGGTAATTTCCTACAGTGCACCGCGTGAAGTCAACTGGCAGCACTAATAAATGTTTGAAATTGCCATTCCTAATTTTACCAATAAACATCAATATGCGTTAGAGTTGGCATTAGAATCTAATTGGTCATCAATAATTTTTATACTTTTCCCCTTCCATGCAAATTTCATCATTAGTCTTTTTCCATTGATGATTAATCTGTTAGTGTAATAATTGATTTAGTAATATTTTACATCTATTTATGAATATTCATTATCTCATTTGTTTTCATTTAGGGTATTTTTAGAGCCACCGACAGTGCTTATCCAATGGCATTCACGAAAAGCGAAAAATAAAGTGATTACAGAAAGCAATTAGACTTTAATTCGCCTGATGACACAGTTTTCTGTCATAATCGGATTCAATTACCGACCTTTTAAGCACAATTAAAAATGAAAATACAATAGAAGGGGAGAGAAAGAATATCAGATGTTTCAAGATCATTGAGCATTAGAAGAAGGTGGATTACATGTTTTATTTTGAGATGATTTTATCTGGTTGTCTGAATATATTGGGATTGCGGTCTTTGTCTTCACTATAACAATATTAATGATATTATTAATAAAGAAAATATGGACGAACATAATGATATCAATAATAATTATAAATAATGAAAGTCATAACAGGTAATAAATAATAAGACTAAAAAGGAATATTAAATAAGATAAATAGTATTATCAATGATGATAATAATGAAGATGATAATGATGAATCAGTATTCATAATAATACCCCTTCCATCATAACAGAATCCATACTTATTATGTTTGATAAAAATAAACATGATAATAATCACACACTCAATATAGTCTATGAGAGATGGAGTGAATATATATTATTACTATCATTAAGCTTACCTTTATTGATAATCCTTATCAACATCAGAGCAAACAAATGCTTACGACTTTTTCATCCAGCTTACTTAACGATAAATAATTAATTCGTAAATGAATTTGGAACTCATTATTACACGACGTGTATGCGTAGCATTTCACAAGATAAAACTATTGTATATCAAACTGTTTGTTTCAAAGATTACAACGCACCCTCGCTGCTGGTTTAATTATTAAACAATAACTGAAAATGCTGGTTTGTTGTGCGCGTTGCTATTTCAGGATGTCCTTCCCCAGAAGTTTATTTTTTGACCTTGCAATTGTGTCGGAAGCGGAGGAGGAGCTAAAGCATAAGGCAGTTAGTTCCCAAACAACCTCTAATTAAAAATAACAGATATTTATATCCTCAAGGGCTCATTAAGGGCTAGAATTGCGTGTTTACAATCAACAGTTTCTTGATAAGGCTGTCAAAGCCATAAAAATAGATAACATAATACAATAGAGATTAAATTAGTTTATTACATTTACCGGCTTTTACGAGAAGTTCAATAACGGTTGTAGTATGGAAGAAAACGTAGGGCATTCTCCTTCATTTGTATGTGCGTTGCTTGCTCCATCTGCATTACACATTAATGTGGGAATGACTCTATTGTGCAGCTAATCAACAAAATATGGATTAGTTATACCGTTGGGAATGACATTTCATAAGCTACAGTAATAACCATCATAAACCAATTGTATTCTGCAATTCAAAATTTTTACTTTTATTTTTCCCAATAAGTAATCTTGTAAATAAGTACCCACATGCTTTCTTAAAAAGAGAAAACTTAAACTCCAACCTTGTAACGCGTTAATTCTCGAATTCTCTATTTAACTGAGGACTATATTTTTATAACAAAGTCGTTTTCATTAAAAGTATGAAATTCTGGTTTTAATTAAAAACCAATGTCAAACCGACATGTGTATTAACAAACCAGCATGAAACCGGTTTATTTTCTGAAAGGATGTCTCTTATGATATAAAAAAAAATCGTATCAAATTGACTTTGTAATATTACGAACGGATTAAAAAAAAGTTAATTGATATAAAAACCGGATTAAATTGTAGTCTTTGGTAATAAAGAGATATAACGGTTCATTGA
>NC_090741.1:74625700-74638200 GCF_036898095.1 Palaemon carinicauda | reverse complement strand
ACGCTTAGATGACATCCAGGATGATAATAATGTTAAAACCGTTCAGATAAATAGTCATGAACTTGTTTTACCTTTGACCTCCGAGATGTCATGAAGCCGCTGCCAGGGGGTGCTGGAGGAGACACATGAAGACCCCAGAATATCTGGAACCACCTATCTCTCCTAAAGATTTGCCGAAAAAACGAACTTTCGTCCACCCATTGCTTGGAAAAGAAGTCCCTTGATCTCTTATTTCTGTGTAAAGCCATATTAATTATTGTTCCATGAAAGGCCATCATTTCCTCCACGCTTATTTTTTGCCAGTTTTGCCATATAGAATAATGTTGCAGAGGCCTTTTCCTACTTATCAGTTCCTCTGTGTAGCGATTCGTTTCAACTGCAATTGTTTGGAAAAGTTCCCTTGTAAAAAAGAGCATAAAAAATTGCAAAGGAGTGTTGATAGTTTGATCAGGACAGTTGAATTTTGCTCTTCCTTTAAAAGTAAATCTGGGTAATTCATGCCTCTCTTCATCAAACTCTTCCCAGTTATTTTCATCGGCCCAATTTTCGCCATTTGTGTCTTCGTCTTCTTCAGGGGGCATTACCATATCGTCGGTGTATTCGTCCTCGTCTTCGTAAGGAGATTCTGCTTCCAGGTCTTCATTCAGGATGATAAATGAATTGTTTTCATCAGATGTGGAAGGAGCGGCAGACGGTTCATAGTTTTCACTTGAATCATCTTCCGATTCAGAAGTCAGTCCTAAAAAGTATTCAAAGATTTCCTCTTCGTTTTCAAGAAACTTCCGGTGTCGGAGAGACATGATTAACTCAGCAATGAGCTCGTTACTAATCAATTACAACTCGGCGAAACAAGAAGTCTGCTCTGTGTATGATCATCTGAGTGTTTGGGTACCTGGGTTTATAGGGGTATGGTATGGGATTAGCGGCTTATAGCGACCGAGAGGATTGTCAACCCTGAATAACGCGAAACAAATAGCAAATTTGGCTATTTCTCCACGTTTTTGCGCCGAATAACATCGTGATATCTGCTCTTCATTTAGCCAGTTTTTCTAAGAAGAAAATTGACACCTAAAACACGTTTTTTGTTCACAAAAATAACATTTCTTGAAAGATATAAAACCATGTGTTATTCTGGAATTCTTACAAGAAGGGAACATTATTAGTTGGCCTCCTAAAGCAATTATAATACGTGCCGGCTGGGAGCCGGGCTTCGGTCGGAACCTACCATTCGGAAAAGCCGGCTGGGAGCCGGACTTCGAGCGCAAAGGGTTAGCAGACAGCCATTTTCTATTCTCTCAACATGGCCAAACCACCTCAACACATTCATATCCACTCTAGCTGCTAACTCATTTCTTACACCCGTTCTCACCCTCACCACTTCGTTCCTAACCCTATCTACTCGAGATACACCAGCCATACTCCTTAGACACTTCATCTCAAACACATTCAATTTCTGTCTCTCCGTCACTTTTATTCCCCACAACTCCGATCCATACATCACAGTTGGTACAATCACTTTCTCATATAGAACTCTCTTTACATTCATGCCCATCCCTCTATTTTTTACTACTCCCTTAACTGCTCCCAACACTTTGCCACCTTCATTCACTATCTGACGTACATCTGCTTCCACTCCACCATTTGCTGCAACAACAGAACCCAAGTACTTAAACTGATCCACCTCCTCAAGTAACTCTCCATTCAACATGCCATTCAACCTTGCACCACCTTCTCTTCTCGTACATCTCATAACCTTACTCTTACCCACATTAACTCTCAACTTCCTTCTCTCACACACACTTCCAAATTCTGTCACTAGTCGATCAAGCTTCTCTTCTGTGTCTGCAACCAGTACAGTATCATCCGCAAACAACAACTGATTTACCTCCCATTCATGGTCATTCTCGTCTACCAGTTTTAATCTGCGTCCAAGCACTCGAGCATTCACCTCTCTCACCACTCCATCAACATACAAGTTAAACAACCACGGCGACATCACACATCCCTGTCTCAGCCCCACTCTCACCGAAAACCAATTAAAGAAGAAACAGACCGATTGTTTCTCAAAAGTAAATTTGCAGTAAAGAATCACAAAGAATTTAAAAAGGAGTTGTATATTGCTAATGTAATATCATTAGTGTAAAGATCTAGATGTTGAGGAACCGCTGTCATCAACCAACTTGATGAAACTTCTAGTTTTGTTAAGGTTTAACCTCATGCCCCATAATTTGCACCATGCATTAACTAACTAAATCTCTATTAAGGGATTTAGCAACCCAAGATCTACATTCAAGAAAGGAAGTTGGTGCAAAGTGAGTAGTATCATCTGTGTATGCAACAAGTTTGAATTGTATGCCAAACAAGATATCATAACTATATGGTATAAAAAGAGCACTAACCTGAAGATCACCAGATATTACATTCCTAAATTCGCTATTGTACTCATCAACTACTCATCTTTGCAACCAGTTACTTAAAAATTCGATAATATTGTTACAAAAAATACCCACCTACTCCCAAATATTTAAGATTAAAAACAAGGGCCTCATATTAATACGCCCAAAGGCAGGACTAAAATCGAGGTCAATATTACCAACTTCCTGACCACAATAAAGGGCATCACATGCTCCAAATCCGTTGTGAAAGCCAAACTGAAAACTAAGGAACAGATTATTACCTTTAATATACCCATTTAGACGTTTAGCTAAAGGACATTCAAAATTATTATTATTAAATTATTATCATGTCAAGAAAACTTCATAAATTAAAGTGACGTAAAATCCAAAAAATGAAGACTTACAAAAATAAGTTCCCAAAATGGTAAAAATTATCCTATTTACTATATATATATATATATATATATATATATATATATATATACATATATATATACATATATATGTGTGCGTATACATCCGTATAAATTATGTGTACATATATATATATATATATATATATATATATATATGTATGTATGTATGCATATACACACAAATATATGTATATATCCGTATATAATTATGTGGGTATATGTATATACTGTATATATATATATATATATATATATATATATATATATATATATATATATATATATATATATATGTATATATATATATATATATATATATATATATATAAATATATATATATACATATATATATAATATAAAAAAATATATATATAAAATATAAAATATATATATAAGCATATTTAGACAATACACACACGCATATTTACATTCATACATACACTCACACGCACACACACATATATACATAATATACATATATATATATATATATATATATATATATACTGTATATATATATATATATATATATATATATTATGTATCTAAATATTCATATAATAAGGTTTTCAGCAATTCTTTTGCGATAAGGTTGCTAGCCCTATACCCTGCTCTACACTGAATGCAGTTCAACACACTCAAACCTAAATAACCACCAGGTACATATTTCATAGACATGGACATTTCCCCTAGCAAGACGATGCTTATAACAACCATTTTTCATTGTTGGCTAAGAGAGTGAGATATATATACAAGTAATTAATGCAAACACACACACACACACACACACACACACATATATATATATATATATATATATATATATATATATATATATGTATGTATATATATACATATATATGCATATATATATATATATATATATATATATATATATATATATATATGGTTAGAGGAAAAAAGTTCAAAGAATCGACAAAAACATTTTCCTATCCAATATTCTGATATGCATTACATCTAATATTTAGCCAACCTCAAAAAGAGAATAAATTTATAGAGGAAAACGAAATCCAATTTCCCTCACTTTCATGAAATAGAATCCAACAAAGACACCCAAAATTGCCCTGAAATATTAAAAAAGAACACGAACAGTTTGCAAACTCGTAACAGTTGGAATTCATAAACATGCAAGTATTCTGAACCGCAAAAGTTGAAAGGATCTGCAGTTACAGAGACCCACAATCTCAAAATGGCAAAGGCTTTTGTGAAATCCCAAAGCAAGTGATAGCTTTCTTTACCACAATCCCGCTCTTACCGATAGTGGAGTGACCTGGCCAAATGCTTTTGTGCCACTGTCAAACATGACCGCATACGCAGTTTGAAAAGCGCTGTTGTAAAGCCAGCAAAAAATAAGAAAAATAAGCTAAAAAAATAAAAGGTTTTGGGTTGTTATAAATATTTTCATTTATATTTCCAACTGATGATACCTTGCTGTAAGGCAACTTAAAAAACATTAAATTCCTTACGTGAACGAATTTGAATATTGAAATAAAAGGAAATATAACATAAACGTACACTAGAATAAATAAATGAATAAATAAAACAATGGAATGAATGGCGTATATAACGAGAGTCTAAAGTAGGAATTTTTAATAAATATGACAGAAAAATCTAGACAACCAACGAGGTACCATAATCAGACAAAGGAATAAACATCTAGAATGAAAGCCGTGGTACATTACTCATCATAATTGAAAGAAAGAGAAAAAATAAATCTCATTTATGAGTTTTTGGTTAAGTAATTTTTCTGTGATCAAATAAGGGTTGCGTGTAATTTGAAGGCTTTGCCAAGGAAAGTCGGGACCCTTGCACTTGCTTTTTGTGAATAATTTTAATACTGACATTATTAATAATAAGAAAATTAACAAGACTAACACTAACATTGCTAATATTATCATTGATAAAATAAAATCTATAATAATAATAATAATAATAATAATAATAATAATAATAATAATAATAATAATAATAATAATAATAATAATAATAATAATAATAATATCAAATTTCTTCCTCATATCTGGATCGAACCCTAGTCTTTACAAATGAAAGGCAAGATAGTTACTAATCATGCCTGCAAAAGAAAAAAAGAAATCGGAACATAATCGTTAACTATTCTTCAGAATTTAGTTGATGAGACAACTGACGTACATGCCAGCTGGCAATATTGATGCCATTTAATTCAAATTGTTTCCAATAAGTCAATACATGACGAAACACAAAATATCGTAATCAATATAAATACACTTCTAATTCAAATTGAGATCAAAACTTAAGTCTCTTGAAATTAAAGCTAAGGTAGTGATCAACCTTTAAAGCTCAGACGCGTAAAATAAGTAAGAATTCGATTGTTAATTGGTGTTCGGGATTTACATGCTAAGACAACTGTCTTACACACAAGCATTAAGTTCGCAAGGAAGCAAATACATTGAGGGACACTGTTTTATCGGAGTCTTACTGTGAATCCTTTTATCGTTAATTTTCTAAAGAGAAATTGTATTGAAGATTATTCCCTCTTACAAAGTTATATTGGGTATTATATGTCAATCATATTATAGCAGCGGTTCGTGCTAAAACAAATTGTTAACGAGGTCATTTTAAGATAATTATAATTTCTTTGAAAAAGTAAATAATACTGCAAGTCACATGACTAGAATACTAATAATGTAATAGTTGAAACAGATTTATACTTAAAAATTACCTTTGAAACGTTACAGTGATTACTACAATTTCAAATTTGCAGTCGCGTAGTGTTACATTACTATGATTTCTTAAAATTAAAAAACAATCAAATACATATTAAGGATAGTCTCTCCGGAATAGACTTACGAAGACATTCAACTCCTTACAAATATAGAATTATTTCTTTAAAGCAGTGTAGTACATACAGTATAACATATTTCTCTAGTACTTTTCTTAACACATTGATATAGCAAACTTTGTAAAGAGTCACTTACCTCTTGAAAGTTTCTTCTATATCAAATACAAATCCGTCACGGAAAAATATCTCTACTGATTCAAAAAGTAAGAAATAAAATCAATATCTTTCTAACCACTAGACTAAAAAAAATCGCAAATGCGTATAAAGAGGTTTAAATCAAATCAAATAAACCACAATGGTAGCTAAAGTAAACCTGTCTGTGAATTGGGAATAAGTAAATGCTAAAAGCCAAGTCTTTCACAAAAAGCACAACATTTCAGAGTCGTTTTTGAGACTTGAAAAGACTTTCCGATTTGCAAACGTATTTAAGATAACGACAAGCTTTCACGACTTCAACTCCTGAGTTTACATTAGGCTTTAATTAGGAATGCTTATCTGAGAACAAAGTTTCTCTGGGCATCAAAGAGTATTTCAGTACTTTAACGTAGAACTGATAGCTCTAATTCTGTTCTTTCCTGAAATATGTATTAAATTAAAGTATGTAAGAACCAAAGGTAAAAAGGAAAAGAAAAATATTACTTGAATCCACAAAAGCTATATTTTGCTTATAAGAATAAAGAGAAGTAAATATGTTGAATATTTCGATGAAATTTAAATGTTAGTTACACATATACATATATAGAAATTAGACATTTTACTTCGTATTATTATCATTATTATTATTATTATTATTATTATTATTATTATTATTATTATTATTATTATTATTATTATTATTATTTGCTAAGCTACAACCCAACTTAGAAAAGCAGTAGCCTATAAGCCCAGGGGTTCCAACAGGGAAAAATTGCCCAGTAATGATAGGAATCAATGAAATAGACAAACTAAAGGAGAAGTAATCAACAATTGAAATTTTTAAGAACACACACACACAAATAAAATAAAAAATAAAAAATAAAAAAAGTAAAAAAATTAAAAAGTAAGAGTAATAAGCTAGAATAGTGTGCCCCAGTGTACTGTCAAGCAAGAGAACTCTACCCTTAGAGTCTAGACAGTGGAAGACCATTGGTACAGAGGCTAGGGCACTACTCAAGACTAGAGAAATATGGAAGTTTTTGTTTTGTGTCTTTCCAGAAGATCTGCTTACCATAGGAAAGTAACTACAGAATAATTACAGTGAGGTGGTTAACCTCTTGATCGAAAAATAATTGTTTGGTAATCTCAGTGTTGTCAGGAATCTGAGGAAAGCGGAGAAAGTGAAAAGAATAGGTCAGAGTACCAGGGAAAGGGAACCTGTGGCCTTAAGGCTGCATATGGCCTTCTGGACCATCACGTGCGGCCTTCTATGGCCTTTGATATATGTACAGTATGTGTAGTATATTTCTGCTTTGACACTGAATATTCTGTGTTTGAAATCATTCTACTGTATGTACACATACAAATGTGTACACAGACACAATAGGAAAGTTGTGTTCAGTGAAGTACCACCCAGAGAATGAAAGCGATTTTTCCTTGAATTCAATGAATCCTAACTTAATACAAGGAGCAGTTTTTCCTTGTAAGTTGCAACAGCTGTTGTAGCTGACAAGGAAAATCTGCTAGCAGTGAGTGTGTGATTTAACGTATGATGGACGAGAGAATTCCTGTTTTTGTGCTTTCACTGATGCGTTTTGATTTTATGAAAAACAGCTTCCCTTAGGTAACCTTAACGCAAGGACAAGAGGAACAGACATTTTAACAGCTTCAATAAGCAATGTCACAAAGGAGGACTAAATTTTACTTCCTTATTATAATAAGTTATGCACTGATGGTGTTTTAGCAAATAATTGATTTTTTCAATGAAAACAGCTAAGTGTGTTTTTTTTTTACTGGGATGCTGCATTTTTATGAGATGTGATTGTTTAAAAAGTACCTACTTGCCAATATAAAATATTTGAAAAGATTATATAGTTGATGTTTATAAGCCATCTTCTCCAAAAGATTATTATTATTTTATTTATCACTTCAATACAAAGAACCTACTTGCTTAACTAAAGTAATTTGAAAATTACATGCTTTCGATATTCATTTACTTCGATAGTTTGGAAAGTACCCAAACTTGAATGAAATATTTTGAAATTTAGTTTTCAATATAATTCATTAACTGATTACTTGTATAAAAAGTACTTAATTCAAATATTTGAAATTGTATTGCTTTAGATTTTTATAAACCTGTCACTCTTTCTTTAAATTAATAATAAATTACTTGGAGGATAAAATAACTAAAAAAATTCTATGCGGCCTTAAGGAGCATTGAGGAATTGCAAGATGGCCTTCATCCAAAAAAAGGGTTCCTCACCCATGGGTCCGACTATTCGGTGTATGTGTATGCAAAAGAAAAATGATCCGTGAGCAAAGACAGGGATCTAATGTAGTACTATCTATCTATGCCAAAGGAACCAATAGATCTCTAGCGGTAGTATCTCAACGGATGGCTGGTACCTTGGCCAACCTACTACCTACTATAGTTATAACAAATGACAAATTTTCTTCGCTGGGTAATTTCAGATGATGACGGTAAATGAACTGCTTACCAATAAGAAAGCAATAATAATAATAAACTATAAAAACACTCAAGAGAGTGCAGACCTTCGCCACGGCAACTTTTTTTCTCGAAACCAGGCTGCATTCCCCCGGAATCAATCTAGACAGTAAGCGTATTTTTTCGGTCGAACTTTTGCTCGACGTTGATATTGACCTAGGACTTTCAAAATTGAATGACTTCCACGGCTCTACATAACAATTAACACATGAAAATTTTTCTACTTGTGAGTGAAATTGTGGCCAGGAAGTTTTTCACAGACAGACAGACAAATGGACAAACAGACAAACGGGACAAATCATAACCTCCTCCCAACTTCGTTGGCGGAGGTAATTGATAACAATAACAATAATTTTAAAATTGTATCTTTGTGAATAATAACTAAAAGTGAGGATATAATTATAGCGTTGCTTTTCAAATGAGGACGAAAATCCTGCAAAAGAAGGAGACCCAAATAGTAGTAGTTGGGAATAGAAGAAAAAGATATATTGATTTGTATAACAATATTAATGCTTGGATGCTTGGGTACAAGATTTGCAGATCTATTTCTTTATCGAATTATTTGAACAATTACTTTTTGGGGTAACAATGGAATCTACACTATTTAAACTTCCCTTTGGTTTTTGACACGTTCATACTTTTCTTTCTTCGTGGCCTTTTTTTTATATTTCTTTCCTCTGACCACATCATCTAAATTGCCTTCTTCCAACTACATTAATTATTCTAACTACAACAACAGGTCAAAACATTTCTAATTTTACAGATCTCCCATAAATCTTTTCTTTTAAATTCAGCTTGAAGATTTTCACTGCATGCAAATGGCCTTGTTGGCTTTTCCTACAGAATAAGTTTCCTTTTTGCATGACAGTAATGATAATATTTAACCCTCCAAAAAAAGAACATTTGATAATGCTGAAATCACCCCCACCCCCCTTTTTAAAGACACCTTCACAAATGGCAGCGTCCCTAAAACAGATAGCATATTGTTTACTTCAAGTTTAGCCATTTGTAGTAGTAAATGGTCTCCGTGAATTTCATCTTAAGCACCTTACTTCCTCTGTTGGGAGGGGGAGGGGGGGGGGGAGACGGAGTAACGTAGGGATTTCAATGTTCCATGAGAGCAATCTCATGTAAAGAAATGGCACAACTTAAAAAGTTGACGTTTAATCTACTTACTGTTTGTTATGTCTAGAGATTATGAGTATTATTGTTAAAATTCTTTGTTGAGCAAATGATTCATGAATGGCTATTAACTTCCTGTGTGTCGCCTCCTGAAATAATGTATCAATATATGTTGCTTTTAGCAGTACTAATGGAGCACTACTATAGAGAGAGAGAGAGAGAGAGAGAGAGAGAGAGAGAGAGAGAGAGAGAGAGAGAGAGAGAGAGAGAGAGGAATGGTAACAGATCATCAAAAAGCAAAAAAAAAAAACCAAAATGAGAAGATTTTCCACATTTCACATAAAGGCAGTTAGTCCTTATGGCAATGACACTCAAAAGTAATTTGTAAAAATCTCATATCCACCAAGTTATCCCTGTTGTCCACTGATAGCAATGACCTGGCACAAGAAAATAAAAAAGCAGCTCTTCTAGGAGAAAGACACTCCAAAATCAAACCATTGGTTTCTAGTCTTGGGTAGTGCCATAGCATCTGTACCATGGTCTTCCACTGTCTTAGGTTAGATTTCTCTGGCTTAAGGGTACACTCAGGCACACTATTCTCTTCCTCTTATTGTGTTAAGAGGTTTATACTTTATATAGGAGAAATTTATTTTAATGTTTCTTTTCTTTTAAAATTCTATTTTTCCTTGTTTCCCTTCCTCACTGGGCTACTTTTCCTCTTGGAGCCCCTGGGCGTATAGCATCCTGCTTTTCCAACTAGCGTTGTGGGTTATCAAGTAAATAATAATAATAATAATAATAATAATAATAATAATAATAATAATAATAATAATAATAATAATAATAATAATAATAATAAATGGACTTTCTTCTCACCAAAATATTAAAAATATTCATCACTCACATATAAATTTTATTTTGAAAACGTTCATTAGTATGGATTTCAATTTGTTTCCCATTTCCTTCAAAAAACATTTTTAAATAGCTTCATTACACGATTATTATAAAGTAATACGCTTATGACTATTAAAGTTTAATCCAGATTAAAGTGCGCTTCGTCGTAAAGGATTGATAGAAGAAAAAATATGATAGCTTAACTGGAAATGTTCGATGCAGATAAAATTTTAAAATATTTTAACGTATTTCTTAATCTTTTATCACTCAAAACCATAAAATAAACACACACATGTGTTTGTGCATGTGCGTGTATATATATATATATATATATATATATATATATATATATATATATATATATATATATATATATATATATATATATACTGTATATATATACATAAATATATATATATATATATATATATATATATAATATATGTATATATATAATAAATATATAATATACACATATATATGTGTGTGTATATATATATATACACACAGATTTACATATTTACTAGCAGGGGTACCCGGCGTTGCCCTGAATTTTGAATGTGGGCCTAAATCCGCCCCCCCCCCCCCCTCTCCCCTCATTCCCAAACTTTGCTCCAAATGAAGTAATCTGGAAAGCATTATTGTATAGTTGTATGTTGAATGGTAGGATGTTCCACAGACGTTTTATTATATATTCAGTAGGTTCAACTAACAAAGTCAGTCTAATTTTCTCTCCACTGCAACACAATCTAAGAGATTCAGTCTTCCATTTCTGAGCATCACAGTGATTACATTGTTGTGACATTAAGCCAATTAGTACTATGTTTTCTGTTTCATTGGGGTATCTTGGATTATAAGAGATTATTTTCATGGGAAGAATTTCTTTGGTCTTCATCCTGTGCTTCACGTCTAGTGGCCATTCTGCTTGCATCATTGTTCATTCTTAAATTCATCTAATTTTCGTCTTCTGCTTCACGTCTAGCTGCCATTGGTGTTCCTTCTTAAATTCATCTGCTCTTCGTCTCCAGTCTCACATGTAGCTGCCATTCTGCTTGCATTAGTTTTTCTTTATTCTTCATCCTGTGTCTCACGTATATTTGCCAGTCTTCTTGCATTTGTTTCTCTCCGAAAATTCCTCTGCTCTTCTGTTTCCTGCAATCTTTTCTTTATACCGATTTTGCTTTATCGGATTTTCCGAATGAGAACCTCGTTTTAGGTGACGTCATCTCAAGAAAAAAAACATTACATAACCCAACCATTAAATATTCTGTAGAATCTCTATTTGGGTGACATCATTTTATCAAAAAAAAAACTAAGAAAAAAACTAAATAAAAAAAGAAAAAAATTACATGAGACTCAATTATTAAATATTCTGTAAGTTTTTGTACATTTCATCACATGCAAAAGAAAAGCAGTGTTTGCTCTTTGTGTGTGTGGGGGGGGGGGGGGGGGGGGCACCCAAGGACCCACTTTATTAAGGATAAATTTTCAAATTAATATATCCCCAAATAATTTATGTTCATACAATCTCTATGTCAAAATACATTGCAATTGTTCATTAGTATTGAATGCATTTTTAGGGGGTTTGTAATTATAGAGCCCGTAGACCCCAAAAGTAATTCTTGATCAAAATAAAAATAGCGACGTTAGATTTCTCGATTGTTAAATAAATGTTTTAAAAAATTTGAAGAAGTCTATAACGCTAGCATGCTCCATTTCATGGAATACAGTTTTATGTCTGTAATTATAGGGCTCGTAGAATCCTAAGGTGGATTTTGATCAAAATTTAAATAGCACCTTTAGCTTTCTCGATAAAAACTGCATAAGATTCGATCATTAAATATTCTATAAATTCCTTGTACAATTTTTCTATAACGAACATGAGACACACGCAGACGAAGATGCAGACACACACAGAAAATCACCAGCTGTATTGGTGTATGTATATATATATATATATATATATATATATATATATATATATATATATATATATATATATATATACATATATATATATATATATATATATATATATATATATATATATATATACACACATTCACATATATGCCTTGACCTATTACCGAAGAAGCAAACACTTTTTGTAGCTTTTAAGATACACGACGTCCTCTTAATTGCTGTTATCCACTTCAAATATATTTAACGCAAGCAGAAGTTCTTGTTA
>NC_090741.1:74610700-74620700 GCF_036898095.1 Palaemon carinicauda | reverse complement strand
CTGGAACCTCAAGTCCATTTGGATGATGGGATCGTATTAACTGGCAACAATAACGTAAAAACAAGAAAACAGGATATCACTCGTAATACCAGTTACAATTACCCATAGATTCATAGATTTTTTACTTTAATTACTACTACTTCTCTATATAATAAAAAGCAAGTATCTCTCTCTCTCTCTCTCTCTCTCTCTCTCTCTCTCTCTCTCTCTCTCTCTCTTATATATATATATATATATATATATATATATATATATATTTATATATATATATATATATATAATATATATATATATATATATATATATATATATATATATATAAAATATCTTTTCGCTCATGCTCTCAGATCTCCCCGTCCCACGGGTATGGGAGAGTGGGACTATTTCACCCTTGTGAGAGGGGCTGTGTGTGCGAGTGTGTGCATATCTATCTAAATATTTAGCCGTCATTTTTGACGGGTAGCGTACTCTAGAGTCTAGAGATAAGAGATGATACACACAAAAATAGTTTTAACTACAATCTCTTATTAGTAAATCAAATAACTGAAAAGAACAATTCTTTACACTGGGAACGCAATTCTACAGAACACTGAAAACAATCCTTCGATTTCTAGGAACACAATTCCCACACTTCTTCGGTACATGGTAAATCACTGTCTCCTTGAACACACTATCCTTCAGTCTTTGGAAAACACCTCTTTTTGCGGTCTCTAAAGAATACAGTGATAACAATAACTGAGCACAAAATATTTCAACTTCCACAATTTCTTGGAACAAAATTTCTCATTATTCATCATAAATTTTGCACATTTAAACGTGTTTTTTTTTCATATTTCAAATAAGCCATATATTTTAATACATTAATGTCTGGGATTCTCTTAATAACTCAAACACAATAGTATCTGACCGGCCGGGATTCGAACCCAGGTCCAGGATGCTTGTATGACAGTGACTGTACCATTTAGCCATTTTAGCTAAATGGTACAGTCACTGTCATACAGGCATCCTTTACCAGGGTTTTAATCCCGCCCAGTCAGATGCTATTGTCTTTGAGTGATTTCGCCACGAGAGACTGATCCCGAGTTCGGTAAGAGAATTCAGATATTAATGTATTAAATTATATGGCTTATTTGGAATACATACATATATATATATATATATATATATATATATATATATATATATATATATATATATATATATATATATATATATATATTTATATATATATATATAAATATATATATATAGGCTATATATATATATATATATAAATATTATATATATATATATATATATATTATATATATATATATATATATATATATATATATTATATATATATATATATATATATATATATATATATATATATATGTATATTCTTATTATATATTTCTAATAATCACAATGACCTATTCATTTTCTTGACTTTCTCACTCTGTTTACATGATTTTTACTTTTCAGATATAATCCCAACGAAAAGTACATAAAGTACATAAGGTTAAAGGGAGGGCACACTAATACACAAAGCTATGAAAAGAACCGCAAGTTTAGTAGAGTTTATCAAAGATGAATGTTTGTTTGCACATTTTCATAATTAGGAATAGAATTAGGAACCTACCATTTTAAATAAAAAAAAAATGTATACATAGAAAGACCTCAACTTATAGAACTCATTGGTTCCAAGAAGTTGTTTTAAGTCGAGTTTTGTTACATTTTGCCCTATGGTATGCTTCATCTAACTCACATTTCACAATTTTCAGCTGCAAAAGCCAACAAATAGTCCCGTTTCATACTGCAAATGTCGTCTTTAACTACATTAAATTATATTATATTGTTTTATTACAGTATTTCATAATGGAATTTTGATATAGTATCTGAGATTTATGATTTCAATAGGATTAGTGTTTGTATCTGCGAATGTTTCTCAATTGAGGACCTTCTATGCAGAGGATTCGCTTAAAATAGTCCAACGGTTGATAAAAATAGGAAAAATAAAAATTCTCTACAAGTTAATAAACATTTATGTTAGTGAACGTATTTAAACCATATTTCCCCACTATAATCCAGAAAAAATATTCTTGTAATTTTATAAATAAATGTATAAAATGCTTTAAACAACGAACATCATCCGAGAAAAACTCTTTATAACGTATTTAAGATCGTCCTTATTCAAGAAAAAATTCCCGAAACCGCAGTCAAAAAGTTATTTATCTAATAAATTTTAATAATTCTAAGTTATCTTAAATTACATATTGAAACAGATGATATTAATACATGTTCTTTTGTAACATTATACGACCTCTAAAGCATTGTCATGCATTACCAAGAACAATCGTTCACGTACATCACAAGTTGCAAAATGTTGCAAGCGGAATTAGGAACTGCATCGATATTTCCATTTGACTGACGGATCTAATTAAGTGAATCCACGTCGCTAGCAAAGGAATTTCCCCATTCATTTCACTCAATAGCTTTGTTTGCTTGCAATGAATGATCATGTGTTACAGGTTTGTTCAAGACCAAAAGATTCGTCCTCCTAAATTTGCATCCGAACAGAGCATCGAAGGAAACGAAAAGGTTTATCTAATCACCTTTACTCATTGAAGGTGATGTTACAGTGAGATTTCACATACGATGGCTCTGGCACTATCGGGGTATAGCATCGTCAAAGCTCAAGTGTGACAAATTGGTTTTCGACTACATAAGAATAATAAAGAATAATTAGACGTGTCTCATTTTCAATGATATCTTTAGACAGGGCAGACAAATGAGTTGACTGTCGATAAGAGCTTGCTATCGTATGTTTTATAATGTTTGAATTTTGGGTCGTTCTTGCTCAAAACTGTCTATATAAAAGATCGTTGCCTTGTTGAATAAACTTCACTTGCAATCATCTCGCCTCTCTGTTAGTACCTAATAGCCCCCTCGTACAGTAATAACATCCTTCTAGTCATTACCTTAAAGATAGAAATACTGGCAGTGATGTCATTTTGACGAGACTTGTGTTTTATATATTATTCTCTCTAATAGTAATGTAAAATTATACTTGATCAAAGTACTTAAATCATCTGTTTGGAGATCGTAATTAGAAAAAAAAAAAAATCCAGTTTTTGTGTAACAGATCTAATTTAACACTGTTACCTATCTAAATACATTTTATATTAATCATTCATTACCGTCTCATATATTTTATTTATTTCTTAATTTTCTTTCCTCGCTGGCTATTTTTTTTTCCTCTTGGAGTCCTTGGGCTTATAACATCCTGTTTTTCCAACTAGGGTTGTAGCTTGATTAGTAATAATAATATTCTGGCTCTTTACACTCACTCTTCTTAAGTAAAATAACCTTGATATTACTGCGCTCGTTATGATAAACAGAAGAGTACTGTAAATACACGCATTCACAAAGACAAGTACCGCCTAGCTAAGTGAAGGACATCGCAAAAAAAAAAAAAAAAAAAAAAAACAAGAGATAAAAACATGGTTGAAAGACTACAGAAAATAATTGACGGCTAATTTCATATTGTACTCTTCAAGTTTTAATTAATCTTCTTGAGTCCTTTTTTTAATTTACTCATTAACTCAGTTTATCTAGTAACTGCTATTTTGGCTTTACAGTGCTCGTGTCTGTGCTCCAGCACTTTAAGAAAACAAGATACAATTACTAAAATTGGATTTCGGAGTGTTCTTTTAATGTTTCTCTCTCTCTCTCTCTCTCTCTCTCTCTCTCTCTCTCTCTCTCTCTCTCTCTCTCTCTCTCTCACACACACAAACACATGCACAAGCGGTCGAAAAACTAATCATAATTGTCATGAATTTATTTTCTTTCTTACCATATACATCTTTGAACCGAATGATCACTTTGTACCATAAGAGAAAAATATAGAAAATTTATTAAAGAATGAAATATTATCTCTCCCCCTCTCTCACACTCTGTGATGGTGTGCAAGGAATATTTCCTTTATGGAAATACGGTTTGCTTTTCCTCTCTTCCATTTTATGCCCCTTATTCAGTCTCCCCTTCTATTGCCTCTTTCCATTTGGCCGTCACATTTTCTCCTTGCTCCAAATTTTTATCTTAGCCCCCCTCTCATTTTTTCCTTTTCCCCATCAGTTCTTCACACCCAGTTTATTAGAACTGGCTTCTTTCGGCACCTTTGCAAGGCTTCGGGCCTATTCGTGTCTGCTGTTCTCGAATAATCTTTTTTCTACATCGCCTCCATTTATCTTTCGCGTCGTATTGTCCCAGGAAATGGTCAATCCCTTCTGGACTAGAAAGAATAAAGGTTACTTCATTTTCTTTTATGTTTTATAGCAGGTTATTAAATTTCTTGTTTTTCATTGTCTAATTTTTTCCTGTCATATAAGAGTGTTTGTTCTCAAAATTAAATGTATTAATTTCTTTCTAAATATACTAATTTTTAATGGAATCTTTTTTTTATATTTACAAATCGTTCTAAAAATATCGAAAATATGTGCCTACGTAATAAGAGATTGATGGCAACACTGACTCTTAGAAAGAAAACAGTTTCTGGGCCATTAAAAATAATGTGTGTTTATGATAAATATAAATTCCATACTAAAAGTCGAATAACACCTATTTATGAACAAACTTAGAAGCTGTAGAAGAAAAGATTATTTAGCTATTAAATAATCAGAAAAGGGGCTTTATAATCAAGTCAAGTATATGCTTATGAACAAACATACACGAATTTGCCTAACATTATCATCTTCACTATTATAATTCTAATTATATCTTTGATAATGGACAGCCATTGTTTGCCACTTGTTCATAATTATTCCACATTATATCATACGATTTTCTTCTATTCATCGGGCATTCAATTGACCTCTTTCCTTTATTTCCCCTCAGGAACTCCTTTCATCACTCCCTTTCCCCTCGTTCTCCTTTCCTCACACTATCTGTTCTAAATTGCAAGAGGACCAAAAAGCGTAAATCCAAAAGCAATTGCCAATAACGGAAGAAGTGTCTTACTAGGATCATTTCAGTTTTAATCAGAATTTTTTATATTATGATCTATACAATGACTTTTGTAAACTATAATGATTCTTGTAGCAGGAGAGGGACTATATAAAAAATTTGGTCGTTAATGAAATATAAAAAACTATCAAGGTAACTAAACACTTAGATTTTGGACGTGAGTTTTTTAATTTGGCGCTGTAACTACTGATTCCTTAATCAAAGGACTGTTTTCAAATTTCATAAGTAGCGTCTAAATGCCTCGATAAGCGAAACATACACACAAAATAAAATCTGATTTGGATGCCACAATAACTTATCGCAGGCTTCTGAAATCTATGCTATATACACAAGGCACTTGCATGGTTGGTAATGTGTTTTCCTCCTTCGCAAATGTTAGGAAGCCATGCATTCTAAAGCACCGATTATTATTCTTGTTACTTTCAGGAGCACAAGATATTAAATGAAAGCACGAATCCATACACGCATTGGAAATGGTGACTAAAATCCTCAACACTTCACGTCACACAATTCCTTACTTGGTAATTAGTGATGCCAATCTGGCTGGGAAGAAAAATGCTAAATTTTTGAGTGAACAATCCAAAAGAGTACAAACAAGGAGTTAAAAAAAAATCTAATGTCGAGGTTTCAATCACCAGCGTATAAATCAGATTAATTGGATGCTTTACAAGAAATATGAAAACGTAGTGAGAAAGGTTTTGGAAAATCAGCTCGAAAGATATAAAATAAGTAGCCTTTTATGTTATCCATTAATCATCCTTACACCCCAAAAGTCCTTCCTCTGACCCTTTAAACATTTCTATAAATGGATAAGCATGTGTTAAAAGAGAAATGGATATTTCAGTCCCCCATGCCCAAAAAAGTTATTCTTCACCCAATTTCACCCATGGGTCACAATAATACAGCAAAAAGAAAATGCTTTATCAAAATTTGCAATTCTGGAGTGAGATATCAATTATTATTATATTCAGATTGGTAAAATAGAAGCATATTGAAAAAGCATGAAGGAAGTTTTTGAAACTGAAGATGAGAAATCAATTGGAAACAGTCCACTTGAATGGACCCGGTAGCGCTTCAAAAGTGACGAGAGAAGCCAGATGGAATAATCTGAGTGTGAAGAACGAAAGGGACAAGAAAAAAATGAGAGGGGGAATAATATAAAGATGGGGATAAGAAGAAAATGTGACAGTCAAATGGAGAGACGCAACTGAAAGGGAGACTAAATAAAGGGGTATATAATAGAAGTGAAGAAAAGCAAACTAGGTTTCCATGAAGGAAATATTCCTTTCACGCCCTTAAAAAAGGAGAGAGAGAGAGAGAGAGAGAGAGAGAGAGAGAGAGAGAGAGAGAGAGAGAGAGAGAGAGAGAGAGAGATTTATCATTGGGGAGCATGACAAAATATCCAGATCATATTGTCTTAGAACTCAAAACATTAATAGATTAATCAAGAAAATTCTGAATTTCCTGGTTTTTTCATATGGTCTAGAAGAAATCAATAAACAAAATGATTAAAAAAAAACATTAAAGACTTAAAGTAGAGTTGCAAAGTTGTGAGTGTATGCAACTGTGTGAATGTATGATTGCATGTAGTTTAAATATGTACAAACTATTTGAGAACTTTCTGTGGATGTTTAGTGTTGCATGGAGAGAACGTATAGTTTTAGTAAGACCCCAATCCTTTTTTTAACACAAAATTTAATCATTTATGTTTGGAAATAAATTTCTCTCTCTCTCTCTCTCTCTCTCTCTCTCTCTCTCTCTCTCTCTCTCTCTCTCTCTCTCTCTCTCTCTCTCTCATTGCACTGATTCCTTAACTGTAAACATAGTCTAGCTTCCGTTGATGGATTTCTTTGAAGCCTGAGGGTATGACTGTAGGGTATTGGTCTGAATATATATATACACATATATATATATATATATATATATATATATATATATATATATATATATATATATATATAAATATATATATATATATATATATATATATATATATACCGATCTTACGTATTTCTATGAGAGAACTAATATATATGTATATATACAGTATCAATATATATATATATACATATATATATATATATATATATATATATATATATATATATATATATATATATATATATTGATAGATAGATATAGATATATGTATATATACATATATATATATATATATATATATATATATATATATATACATATATATATACTAACTTTGTAACCAAATCCAGTTTTCTACTTAGCCACTAAATATATAAAAAATTTGCAATGTAAATTATTCCTTATGATACCATAATAATACTATTAAATCAACACTTATTCATCAAGGTAAGAACATAAATACTAGAAAAGACCCACAAATATCAAATAACAAAGAATTTTACTTCACAGTCAATGGAATTCTCACTGACTATTACCAATGTACATTACAAAAGTTGAAAAACATATTTATGAATTATGTAGATTTCATTTGATTTGTGTAATCTGGGCCATATGATTCAACAATTGGACCAGGGAGACCATTCAACTCTAAGATGCTAAATAGAAGGCAAAAAGGTGGCTGCACCTACAGGCCAAGGGGAAGTTTCATAGATGACGCTTTGGTAATTTCCTGCAGTGCACGACGTGAAGTCAACTGGCAGCACTAAGAAATGTTTGAAATTACCATTCCCAATTTCACCAATAAACATCAATATGCGTAGAGTTGGCATTGGAATCTAATTGGTCATCAATAATTTTTATACTTTTCCCCTTCGATGCAAATTCCATCATTAGTGTTTTTCAATTAATGATTAATCTGTTAGTGTAATAATTGATTTAGTAATATTTTACATCTATTTATGAATATTCATTATCTCATTTGTTTTCATTTAGGGTATTTTTAGAGCCACCGACAGTGCTTATCCAATGGCATTTGCGAAAAGTGAAAAAAAAGTAATTACCGAAAGCAATTAGACTTTAATTCGCCTGATGACACAGTTTTCTGTCATAATCGGATTCACTTAGCGACCTTTTAAGCACAATTAAAAAATGAAAATACAATAGAAGGGGAGAGAAAGAATATCAAAAGTTTCAAGATTATTGAGCATCAGAAGAAGGTGGATTACATGTTTTATTTTGAGATGATTTTATCAGGTTGTCTGAAAATATTGGGATTGTGGTCTTTGTCTTCTCTATAACAACAATAATAATGATATTAATAATAAAGAAAATATTGACGATCATAATAATGTCAATTACAATTATAAATAACGAAAGTCATAACAGGCATTAAAAAATCATAATACTAAATAACAATAACAAATAGGAGAAATAATATTATCAATGATAATAATAATAATGAGGAAGATAATGATGAATCAGTATTCATAATAATACCACTTCCATCATAACAGAAACCATACTTATTATGTTTGATAAAATGACCATGATAATAATCACACACTCAATATAGTCTTTGAGAGAGAGAGTGAATATATATCATTACTATCATTAAACTTACCTTTACTGATAATCCTTATCGACATCAGTTCAAACAAATGCTTACGATTTATTCATCCAGCTTACTTAACGATAAATAGTTAATTCGTAAATGAATTTGGAACTCATTATTACACTTATTACATAAGTAAGTATGCGTAGCATTTCACAAGATAAAACTATTGTATATCAAACTGTTTGTTTCAAAGATTACAACGCACCCTCGCTGCTGGTTTAATTATTACACAATAACTGAAAATGTTGGTTTGTTGTGCGCGTTGCTATTTCAGGATGTCATTCCCGAGAAATGAATTTTCCAACGTTTGAACTAGTGAATTAGTTGGAAAAGGATTTCCCCTGATTGGTCAGTCTCTACTTGTTTTGTAGTCACGTGATCAGTGGTAACTTCGTTAGCTCCGTGCTAAGTATTGTCATTCAGCGTTGGACACTTCAAGTGTACAGTTACAACTTTACTTTTGATTTTTGGAAATTAATATCCGTTAGAACCAGATCAGAAAAATAACAGTAATTTTATGTAAATGTGTCTAGCTTTAACTAGAAACACAAATACATTGTATTGTTTAGACATTCGTGGATTAAGAACAAGATATGTGTAGCATATGTTTCCTTCAGATTGATCGATGTTAAGTTTGTGTTTATTTTGTATATGTAGTGAAATATTGATGATTGAAATGAACACAGCAATGTCCAAGCGCTCCTATTCATGTAAATAAATTATTAATTGAGTATTTGCTTATTTGTTGTCCTAAAGTAGGGACGGTGAGGTCAGGGGAAGTTTTGTTTTTGACCTTGCAATTGTGTTGGGAGTGGAGGAAGAGCTAAAGCACAAGGAAGTTCCCAAACAACCTTTCATTAGAAATAACAGGTATTTATATCCCGAAAGGTTCACATAAGGGCGATAATTGCGTGTTTACAATAAACGGTTTTTTCTTGATAATGCTGTCAAAGCCATAAAAATAGATAACATAATACAATAGAGATTAAATTAGCTTATTACATTTACCGACTTTTTAAGAGTAGTTCAATAACGATTGCAGTATAGAAGAAAACGTAGGGCATTCTCCTTCATTTATGTGTGCGTTGCTTGCTCCATCTGCATTACACATTAATGTGGGAATGACTTTATTGTGCAGCTAATCAACAAAATATGTATTAGTTATACCGTGGGAATGATATTTCATAAGCTACAGTAATAACCATCATAAACCAATTGTATTCTGCAATTCAACATTTTTCCTATAATTTTTGCCGATAAGTAATCTTGAAAATAAGTTCCCTCATGCTTCCTTAAAAAGACAAAACTTAAATTCTAACCTTGTAACGCGTTAATTCTCGAATTTTCAATTCAACCGAGTACTTCACTATAAATTTGTAATAAATTCGTTTTCATTTTATAAAAGTATCAAATTCTGGTTTTGATTAAAAACCAATATCAAACCGACATGTGTATTAACAAACCAACATAAACCCGGTTTATTTTCTGAAAGGATGT
>NC_090741.1:74600700-74605700 GCF_036898095.1 Palaemon carinicauda | reverse complement strand
CCAGCATAGACTTACAAAGACATTCAACTCCTTACAAATATCGAATTATTTCTTCAAAGCAGTGTTGTGCATGCAGTATAACATATTTCCCTAGTACTATTCTTGACACATTGATATAGCAAACTTTGTACAGAGTCACATGTCTCTTGAAAATTTCTTCTATATCAAATACAAATTCATTACTAAAAAAACATCTCTACTGATTCAAAAGTAAAAAGTAAAATCAATATCTTTTTGGCCAATTCATTAAATAAAAAAAAAACTCGCAAATGCGAATAAATAGGATTAAACAAAATCAAATAAACCAAAGACTGATAGTCAAGGTAAACCTGTCTGTGAATTTGGAATAAGTAAATGCTAAAAGCCAAGTTTTTCACGAAAAGCACAACATTTCAAAGTCGTTTTTGAGACTTAAAATGTCTTTTCCATTTGCAAACGTATTTAAGATAACGACAAGCTTTCACGACTTCAACTCGTGAGTTTACATTAGGCTCTAATTAGGAATGTTTATCTGTGAACAAAGTTTCTCTGGCCATCAAAGAGTATTTCAGTACTTTAACGTAGAACTGATAGCTCTAACTCTGTTCTTTCCTGAAATATGTATTAAATTAAAGTATGTAAGAACCAAAGGTAAAAAGGAAAAGAAAAATATTACGCCTACTTGGATCCACAAAAGCTATATTTGGGTCATAAGAATAAAGAGAAGTAAATATGTTAAGTATTTCGATAGAAATATAGAAATTAACCATTTTACTTCGTATTATTATTATTATTATTATTATTATTATTATTATTATTATTATTATTATTATTATTATTATTATTATTATTTGCTAAGCTACAACCCAATTTAAAAAAGCAGTAGGTAAGCCCAGGGATTCCAACATGGGAAAATTGCCCAGTAAGGGTAGGAATCAATGAAATAGACAAACTAAAAGAGAAATAATGAACAATTGTAATATATTTTAAGAACAGAAACAACTTGAAAAAAAAACAAGAGAATGAGTAATAAGCTAGAATAGTGTGCCCCAGTGTGCTCTCAAGCAAGAGAACTCTACCCCTAAACAGTGGAAGACCATTGGTACAGAGCCTAAGGCACTAATCAAGACTAGAAAACAATGGTGGGATTTGTTTTGTGTCTTTCTAGAAGATCTGATTACCATAGCTAAAGTTTCTTCTACCCTTGCCTAGAGGAGAGTAACTACAGAACGATTACAGTGCAGTGGTTAACCTCTTGAGCGAAAAATAATTATTTGGTAATCTCAGTGTTGTCAGGAATATGAGGACAGAGGAGAAAGTGAAAAGAATAGGTCAGACTATTCGGTGCATGTGTATGCAAAGGAAAAATGAGCCGTGACCAAAGAGAGGGTCCCAATGTATTACTGTCTGGACAGCCAAAGGACCCAATAGCTCTCTAGCGGTACTATCTTAATGGGTAACTGGTACCTTGGCCAACCTACTACCTACTATAGTTATACAAAATGATAAATTTTCTTAGCTGGCTAATTACAGATGATGACGGTAAATAAACTGCTTACCAATATGAAAGCAATAATAATAATAAACTAGAAAAGCACTCAGAGTGCAAACCTTCGCCACAACAACTTATTTCTCTAAACCAGCTTGGATTTCCTAGAATCAATCTAGACATTATGCGTATTTATCGGTCGACCTTTTGCTACACGTTGACATTGACCTAGGACTTTCAAAATTGAATCACCTCCACGTGTCAACATAACTAATCTCTGAAAATTTCACAACTCTATGAGAAAAATTGTGGCCAGGAAGTTGTTCATAAACAGACAGACAAATGCACAAACAGACAAACGGGCGAAAACATAACCACCTCCCACCTTCTTAGGCGGAGGTAATTAATAACTATAACAATAATTTTAAAATTCTATCTTTGTGAACAATAACTAGGCGTGGTAATATAACTATAGTGTTGCTTTTAAAATGTGGACGAAAATCCTAAAAGAGAGGGAGACGTAAAAAATAATAGTTGGGAATAGAAGAAAACTATAGATTGATTTGTATGAATAACAATATTGATGCTTGGATGATTGGGTACAAGATTTACAGATCTATTTCCTTGCCGAATTATTTAAACATTAATTTTTTTGGGTAACAATACCACAGGTAATTTATCCATGTTTGGAATCTACACTATTTAAACTTCCCTTTGATCTTTGACATGTTTATACTTTTATTTCCTGGTGGGCTCATTTTTATATTTCTTTCCTCTGGCCACATTATCTAAATTGCCTTCCAACTACATTAATTATTCTAACTTAAACAACAGGTCAAAACATTTCTAATTTTATGAATTTCACATAAAAGTTTTTCTTTTTAATTCATCTTAAGATTTTCATTGCATGCAAATGGCCTTGTTGACCTTTCCTACAGAATAAGTTTCGTTTTTGGATGACAGTAATGATAGTATTTAATCCGGAAAAAAAAAATTGATAATGCTGCAATCGCCCCCACCCCCCTTTTAAAGACACCATCGCAAATGGCAGCGTCCCTAAAACAGATAGCATCTTGTTTACTTCAAGTTTAGCCATTTGTAGAAGTAAATGGTCTCCGTGAATTTCATCTTAAGCACCTGACTTCCTCTGTCGGGAGGGGGGAGGCGGGACACGGAGTTCCGTAGGGATTTCACTGTTCCATGAGAGTAATTTCATGAAAAGAAATGGCACAACTTAAAAAGTTGACGTTAAATCTCCTTACTATTTGTTATGTCTAGAGATTATGAGTATTATTGTTAAAATTCTTTGTTGAACAATTGATTCATGAATGGCTATTAACTTCCTGTGTGTCGCCTCCTGAAATAATGTATCAATATATGTTGCTTTTAATAGTGCCAATACAGTAGCATTTATCTAACAGATAATATATCACACACAAAGATAAAACGTGTAATATTGAGAGAGAGAGAGAGAGAGAGAGAGAGAGAGAGAGAGAGAGAGAGAGAGAGAGAGAGAGAGAGAGAGAGAGAGAGAGAGAGAGAGAGAGAGAGAGAAAAGTTAGCAGTTTATCAAAGAGCAAAAAAAAATTTTGAGCAGATTTTCCACATTTCCCATAAAGGCAGTTAGTCTTTATGGCAATGACACTCAAAAGTAATTTTTAAAAATCCCATATCCACCAGGTTATCCCTGTTTTCCAATGATAACAATGACCTGATATAAGAAAAGGCAAAAGTTTCAAATTCGAAAGTTTCAACACATTTAGTCTGAACTAAAAAAGAAATAAATAAATAAAAAAATGTATAAAATAAAAATAAATTTGTGCCTATATCAACATCATAAATGTAAATATACAAAAATTCATGATATTGAATCTATGAGGATAGATTGTTCATCCCAATACTCTATTCTCATGAAGGGAACCTTTCAAATTAAATTTCTTTTGTTAGTTCAAATTATTTTTTTTTTCGTTTTTTTTTTTCGAAAGTAACGTTTATTAGAAATGATTTATTATGGATATTTTTCGCGTTTAACTTCTAATCTTTATTCCTGGTTCAGGGCACTAGCCACCCGTTGATATACTACCGCTGGAGAGTTATGGGGTCTTTTAATTGGCCAGAGAGAACTACATTGGATTCTTCTCTCTGGTTACGGTTCATTTTCCCTTTGCCTACACACACACACTGGCATATTCTTTACATATTTCCTCTTTCCTCATACACCTGACAACACTGAGATTACTAAACAATTCTTCTTCACCCGAAGGATTATCTACTGCACTGTAATTGTTCAGTGGCTACTTTCCAATTGGTAAGGGTAGAAGAGAGACTTGAGCTATGATAAGCAACTCTTCTAGGAGAAGGAAACTTCAAAATCAAACCATTGTTCTCTAGTCTTGGGTAGTGCCATAGCTTCTGTACCATGGTCTTCCACTGTCATGGGTTAGATTTCTCTTGGTTGAGGGTACACTCGGGCACACTATTCTCTTCCTCTTATAGCATCCTGCTTTTCCAGCTAGGGTTGTTGATTATCAAGTAATAATAATAATAATAATAATAATAATAATAATAATAATAATAATGATAATAATAATAATAATAATAATAATAATAATAATAAAAGGATTTTTTCTCACCACAATGTTAATAATATTCATCATTTACATCAATTTTAGTTTGAAAACATTCATTAGTATGGATTTCAAAATGTTTCCCATTTCCTTCGAAACACATTTTTATATTTTTATAAAGTAATACGCTTACGACTATCAAAGTTTAATCCAGATTAAAGTGCGCTTTGTCGTAAAGGATTAATAAAAGAAAAAATATGATAGCTTAATTGGGAATGTTTGATGTAGATAAAATTGTAAAATATTTCAATTCATTTCTTAATCTTTCATCCCTCAAAACTCTTAATCACGCATAAAATAAATACATACATGTGTGAGTCTGTGTGCGTGTATATATATATATATATATATATATATATATATATATATATATATATATATATATATATATATATATACATATATAATATATGTAATATATATATATATATATATATATATATGTGTGTGTGTGTGTGTGTGTATATAAATTTATAATATATATATATATATATATATATATATATATATATATATATATATATATATATATATATATATATATATATATACATACATACACACAGATTTTCATATCTACTAGCAGGGGTACCCGGCGTTGCCCTGAATTTTGCCCTTGAATTTTGAATGTGGGCCTCAATTCCCCCCCCCCCTCCCCCTCAATCCCAAACTTTGCTCCAAATAAAGTCATCTAGAAAGCATTTTTATATAGTTGTATGTTGAATGGTGGGATGTTCCACTGATACGTTTTATTAGATATTCAGTAGGTTCAACTAACAAAGTCAGTCTAATTATCTCTCCACTGCAACACAATCTAGGAGATTCAGTCTTCCATTTCTGAGCATCACAGTGATTACATTGCTGTGACATTAAGCCAATTAGTACTATGTTTTCTGTTTCATAGG
>NC_090741.1:74583200-74595700 GCF_036898095.1 Palaemon carinicauda | reverse complement strand
GCCATGTAGCCTAGTCGTTTGGTCCTAGTACTTCATGCATGATTTTGGTTTTTCCGAGTGTAATTAAAATTTTATTGAAGCTTTAGGCTATATTTTATACATTTAAGACTGTGTGGAATATTTCCAAGATAGTATACGAGTGAGTTTCGGTGATTTAGGTAATCGATTCTCTTGGTGCCTAGGCTAGTTGCTTATGGAGCCTTAGTATACTTTATCATACTCCCCGGTTGCTTTCTTTTCTTCGGAGAAGGTATGCAATCCCTTTCCCTCTGTTTAAGCCTTGGGCTTATCCCTAAGTGGTTTTTTCCGAATTTATTTTCGATAAAACTATACTGGGGTGTTACTGTACCTTCCTGTTCCTGTAGTATGGTTCAAGAGGGACAGAACAACAGAGTTTTTTAGTCTGAGTCTGTGTTGTCTGGCTTGGGGCTGAGTCCCCCTCGCTGGCCTGACACAGACAAAGGGAGCTTAGCTCCCTTAGGTCACTACCGAAGGTTTCTGTGGATATGATTCCTTCTTTTGTGATCTACCAGACTAGTCCTTGTTGCTGTTCTCGGGGGAGGATAAGTTTCTTTCCCTGGGAGTAGCAACACCTTCCTTGCTTTGGTGCTCTGGGAGCTGGCAAGTATTGCTGGCCATCCCCCTTAGATCTCCCTTAGGCTAAGATAAGTTTCTTGGCTGCGGATGATCTGTCACTAAAGCAAGGTTGGTAGGACCCTCTTGTCCCTTCCCCCTCTTTCTCCGTAATGGCCTAGCCATTACTGTACTGTACGTCATTCTACATCTGGACCTAGTATAGGTTAGGATGTGGAATTGACTCAGCCCCTTGCCGGCCGGCAGAGCTGCTGGCCGGCAAGGGTCTTATGTTTTCGAGTGCTGCCCGGACCTCTCTTGGTCCCTCATCCATGCCTGCCTGTAGAGCCAGACGGCATTGGTCAGGAAGCCTGAATTAGTTTCTCCCCTTCCTTATATGCACTCTTTCGGTTGCCGGGCTTGGAGGTTGTGTACACTCTTATCCCGGCATCCATTCTATTTTTCTTCTAGTGCTGTACCTGACCCGGCTGCCGGCCTATGAGGCCGGCAGCCGGGCAGGTGTAGTCCTCTGGTTCTTTTGCTGCCGGCTGGCATCGGTCTTGTACCTTTGCCGGCCGGCTTATGTCAGCCCTTGTCTGCCGGTCACCAAGAGTGTGGCCGGCAGCTGGGTACTACCTTGTGTAGTTGCTGGCCGGCAGCCATTGCCGGCCAACATTGGCTGTTACCGGCCGGCAGTTGCTGCCGACCGGCACATGCATTTGAACCAGAGTGCTGCCGCCTTATAGCTGTTAAGTAGTATACTTTAAAGCTAGTTATGGTGTGTGCCGGCCGGCAAAGGCAGGCCGGCACGCATCCCCCTATACTGTACTAGTATTCTTCAGTATAACATATACAGTAAGAAGAAAACTATGGTAAGGGTTTTGGTACAGCACTGTGTCTTCTAACACTATTGTGTTTTCTCGCACATCCCTTTGCTGTTGCCCTACAGATAGGAAAGTGAGTTCTTTCCTGTCTATTATCCAGGTTTTTAAAATCATTGCTTAGGTGTGAGCTCCACCTGTTTCCTCTGGAAACTTTGCATTGGTTACTCTAGAAGAGATTAACCATTTGATTTTATTATCTGGAAGGCTGCAGCAGTGGGTTGTGAGGGAAACACAAGTGTGTGTCTTTCCTTTCTGAATTGTTATGCTATACTAATGCATATCCAGTGATACATAGTTCACTTGATACTCATGGAAATTTCTTCTCTTTACAAAAGGACACTCCAAAGTGGGGAAGTGCTTTCTGCAACGTCCGCAGCAAGAACCTCTGCGGACATGAGTTTTGTAGGAGACACACAGCATACGCTGTCTCCAAGGATGATCTCCGGTATTGGCAGGTATATAATGTGTGCACTAACCTGATTACGGAAACCTTTAATTCCCCTAGGACAGAGGAATCAAGGGATATAGCTAGGAAGAAGCTTCGTACCTGGGTAAGGAGCTTCCAAAAGAACACTTCTGGCCCTTATCTTCCAAGTGAGAAGATGAGGGCGTATCTTTTCCCTAAGGCATCAGCTGATGCAGTGATTCCCCAGCCTCAAGAGGAGATCCCCTAAGTTCAGATCCAGGTGGATGCTGAAGTCACGGTCGCGATGCAAGACATCCAGTTAGATGACAGGATGTCTGATGTGGACGGGTGTCGGGAGGAAGACCTCCTGGCAGAAGCCCAGGATGAAGTTCAAGCCCCAGACGTTGTAGAGGTAGACGTCGACGAGGTGTCGGCTACTCCGGTTCAGATTCCGGAGCCTATTCCCTCTACATCGGCCGGTCTCCCAGTAGAGCTGGGACAGGCCCTCTCTTCTATTGTTGGAATGATCCAACAAATGCAGAAGGAGAATCAGGAGAAGGCGGCTGCAATGGAACTGCGAATGCAGTGCCTTGCAGAATCACATGGGCCCCAGAAAAAGCTCAATGTGAAAGACCTTCCCTTGTGCTCAGATGCTAACCCATGGAGGTATGCTGAGCACATGCCGATGACGACTGGAAAGATCGTCATCTCGGATAAGCTGGGCTCAGTTCCCCTGGAGGAGGTGGAATTCTGGCCCAGCAAGGCATCATATCCGGACTGTTATGTCCGGATGAGGAAGGAACCAGCTTCAAAGGAGGAGACAGAGCCGAAGGAGGTCATAGTGATGGACCATGCTAAGGCTCAAGATCTACTTTCACCCTCGATGAAAGAGAGGGGCTTCTCTAACTCAAAGGTAGCCGCATTGAATAGGAAGCTCCCTTCCTTTGTGTCCTCGCCTACTAGAGCCTTCCCCTTTTTACAGAAAAGGTTTTCTGGCTGTACTAAAAGCAGTCGAGGCTGGCAAGTCTTGCCCCTCCCTAGAGGAGTGTAAATCCTTGTCGCTGGCCCTGCCTATGGACCACAAAGACTGGAAGGACGTCCATCTTACGTTCTCAGTTGGAAAGTTGGAGGCTGATATTGCCGGACGTCAGTTCGGCGAGGACCTCCCTAAGCTGTCTGACTTTCTTTTGCGAAGAGAGTTCGATACAAAAGAAAGACTGGCTGCCTCAATGTCTCTTCAGACTACCCTCGAGATGATGGCAAGTGACCCCAAGGTCCATGAAATGTTCATGATAGTGGCCAAGTCTCATCTGGCCACAGTGACGAAGGACCTTTATGGCTTTGTCAAGGCAAGGAGAGCTTGTAGGGAGTTCGTGTTTACCTCGGCTACGGTGAGGCACGAGCCAAGGAAACTAATCTCCTCCAACATTTGGGGAAAAGACCTTTTCCCTACCGACTTGGTCAAAGAAGTTGTTGATAAGGCCGCCTTGGAGAATAGAAACCTTCTCCAGAAGTGGGGCCTGGCTATCAAAAGAAAGTCTTCCCCGGATGAGGGTCCTCAACCAAAGAGGAAGACTAGGAGGACTAGGCTACCGTCTCGGCCAGCCAACCCTCTTAGACAGCAACAGCAACTGCAATTGCCATTGCCCCCAGTGCCCCAGATCGTGGCACAAACCCCGACCACTTTTCAGTGGGTACCCCAGGCCGTGTCGACACAGTCCATGGCATTCACCCCAGCGTTCGAAGGGCAGTCTACTTCCTTTCGAGCAAAGCCTAGAGGAGCAGCCAGAGGCTCGTCTAGACGCCCCTCAAGGGGAAGGGGATTCAGGGGTGGTCGTGGTCAGGAAGGCAAGACCTCAGGACGGCAGTCCAAGTGAGGTGATACCGGTAGGAGGGAGACTTCTGAAAATTCGGGATCGGTGGACCTTCGATCCCTGGGCCCACAGCCTACTCAAGAATGGACTGGGCGGGAGCTGGTACAGCACTCCACCCCCGTGCCTTCGGTTTTTCCAACACTCCACCCCCGTTATGGAGGAGTACGTTCAAGAACTGTTGGAGAAAAAAGGTGATCCGAAGGGTGAAGCCCATCAATTTCTAAGGGAGGCTGTTTTGTGTTCCCAAGAAAGACTCGGAAAAGCTCAGAGTCATTCTGGACTTGTCGCCACTCAACAAGTTCATAGTGAATTGCAAATTCAAAATGCTAACACTGCAACACATAAGGACCTTACTGCCCAAGAGGGCATATTCCGTCTCTATAGACTTGTCAGACGCCTATTGGCACATTCCAATTAGCCATCGACTCTCCCCCTACCTAGGATTCAGGCTACAACGAAGACTATACGCCTTCGGAGCCATGCCATTCGGGCTAAAGATAGCCCCAAGGATTTTTACGAAGCTTGCGAGCGTAGCTCTCAAACAATTACGCCTAAAGGGAATTCAGGTAGTAGCCTACCTGGACGACTGGTTGGTGTGGGCAGCATCCGAGTCAGAATGCTTGCAAGCTTCCAGTCAAGTGATCCAGTTCCTAGAGTACCTAGGCTTCAAGATCAACAGAAAAAGTCTCGACTTTCTCCATCTCAAAAGTTCCAGTGACTGGGAATCCACTGGGACCTTTTGTCACACCGTTTCTCCATCCCGGCGAAGAAAAGGAAGGAGATAGCGGGTTCTGTCAAGAGACTTCTAGATTCCGAAAGGATATCAAGACGCGAGCAGGAGAGGGTACTGCGCTCTCTCCAGTTTGCTTCGGTGACAGACCCAGTGCTAAGAGCACAGCTAAAGGATGCAATCGGAGTTTGGAGAAGTTATGCATCAAACGCGCGAAGAGATCTGAGAAGACCAGCCGCTTCGGCTAAGTACTCTTCTCAGGCCTTGGTCCCAAGCCAGACATCTAAAGAAGTCGGTTCTTCTTCAGCCACCTCCCCCGTCGGTGACGATTCACTCATACACCTCGAAGGAGGGATGGGGAGGTCACTCTCATCGGAAAAAAGTCCAGGGGACTTAGTCCAAGCTATTCAAGACCTTTCACATAAAACTTTCTAGAAGCTAGGGCAGTGCTCCTTACCTTAAAGAAAGTCTCCCCGCGTCACTCGATCCACATAAGGTTGGTGATAGACAGCGAGGTAGTTGTGAGATACTTGAATCGACAAGGATCGAGGTCACCACCTCTCAACCAGGTGATGTTGGCCATCTTCCGATTGGCGGAAAAGAAGAAGTGGTACCTGTCGGCAGTTCACCTTCAAGGAGTCCGCAATGTGACAGCAGACGCTCTATCCAGGTTCACACCGATAGAGTCGGAATGGTCCTTAGACGCAGGATCATTCTCCTTCATTCTGAATCAGTCCCAGAACTGCAGATAGACCTCTTTGCGACGAAAGACAACAAGAAATTGCCCCTGTACGTGCCCCGTACGAGGACCCCTTAGCGGAAGCAGTGGACGCGATGTCCCTCGACTGGAACAGATGGTCCAAGATTTATCTGTTCCCTCCTCACAACCTTCTGTTGAGGGTCCTCAACAAACTGAGATCCTTCAAGGGGTAGCGGCAATAGTGGCCCACAAGTGGCCGAACAGCGTGTGGTTCCTCCTGGCATTGGAACTGTAGCTGAAGTTTGTACCGCTACCAGATCCAGTTCTGACCCAGTGAGTCCAGAAGTCAACTGTCTGCGCTTCATTACAGAAAACCCGGACCCTGCAGCTCATGATTTTCTCTCCCTAGCGGTGAGAAAGCGTTTCGGGATTTCGAAAGCCAGCATAGACTTCCTTGAGGAATATTAGTGCAAATCTACTAGAAGGCAATATTAGTCATCTTGGAGAAAATGGGTGGCCTTTTGTCAAGGCGAAGAATCCGCAGGAGATCTTGACAGACTTCTGCTTATCTTTCTTCTCCACCTCCATGGTCAAGGATTGGCAGCTAACACGATTTCAGCGTGTAAGTCTGCTTTGACAAGACCCATTCTATATGCCTTCCAGGTCGACCTAGGTAACGAGATCTTTAATAAAGTCCCGAAAGCCTGTGCTAGGCTCAGACCTTCAGCACCTCCAAAGCCCATTTCATGGTCTTTAGACAAGTTCTTCATTTCGCTTCTCTGTTGAGCAATGAAGAGTGTGCGTTAAAGGATTTGACACAAAAAAGTTATTTTCCTATTTTGCACTCGCGTCCGGGGCCAGGGTTAGTGAGATTGTAGCCTCTCGAGAGAGGCAGGTCGTGTTCAGTTCCTGGATGGGGGAGAACTGAACCTGTTTCCGGATCCTACGTTTCTCGCCAAGAATGAGTTACCCACCAACAGGTGGGGTCCCTGGAGAATCTGCCCTCTGAAAGAAGATGCATCTCTATGTCCAGTAGAATGCCTAAAGGTCTATCTTCATAGAACTTCAGACTTCAAGGGTGGTCAACTATTCAGGGGAGAAACATCAGGCTCAAATTTATCTCTGAATCAACTCAGAGTGAAAATCACATATTTTATTCGCAGAGCGGATCCTGACAATACACCCGCAGGTCACGATCCGAGGAAAGTTGCCTCATCCTTAAATTTCTTTAATTGTAAGGATTTTGAACATCTCCGTTCATACACTGGCTGGAAGTCTTCCAGAGTGTTCTTTCGCCACTATGCGAAGCAAGTAGAGGAACTAAAAGAGATCTGTGGTAGCAGTGGGTCGCGGTGTTAACCCTACTGTTTAACTCTGCGAGGAACAGTGGTCTTAATTGGGACGATTAATTCCAGGGTGAGTGTGTAGTTACATACTGTACTACAAACTAAGTGAGGGCATTGTGTTGCCCATGCAGACTGTTCCATTTCCGAAGGTGAACCTAGCATAAGTGCAGACATGTGTGCCGAGCGTTTCTAACGCTAATGTCATTGATTTGTAATACAGGCTTTTATGACTTTGATACCTCGGTATCTTAAAAGTGGCATTTAATGTTTTTTCTTTCAGACAAACAAGCTCTGTTTACTATCATACTTATGCTTAAGTTTTGGGTTATCCTCTTCTTATGTATATATATATATATATATAATTGTGGTTAACCTGTCTATTTATTGCCTGTCAATAATCTGGTTCTTGAGAACCTTGCGTCTCCTTCACCTGTGTCAATTTATTGGTATAATTGAGCATTCATTCTATGTACCTTATCTGGGATAATTCTAATAGAATTGTTCCTTTATGCAAGCTATGTTGCATTGGTTTTCCTCCTATGCGGATATAAAACCTTTGTCCAATACAAGTATTGTGCGGAGAACTGGTCGATATTTCATATTGACGCAGTGGTTCTTTACAAACTATGCTTTACTTAATATAGGGCGAGACCACTATATTAGCTTGCCTGGTATTCATACATAGGTATATGTACTCTTCGAGACTTTTCCAGAGTCTAGTAGGACTCTTCCCTGTAGGGGGCAGGAAGCTCTAACATGGTTTATAGTTAGGTGAAAAGATGTATAATGGTAACATCTTAGGTCTCTAGGTCTAGTCGACCGGGAAAAATTACATCAGGGGAGTACGGCACGTTCTGAGAATCCACAGATACAGTAATGCTCTGGTACACTTCCATCAGGACGACATGGCTTGAGCCCAAAAAACGGATTTTGAGCGAAGCGAAAAATCTATTTTTGGGTGAGATGGCCATGTCGTCCTGATGGACCCGCCCTTGCCTTTCTAAGAAAGGGCTGTAGGACCCCTCCCTACATACAGTATCTGTAGCACCTCGTGTACGCTACAAGGAATACAGATGGCGCCAGGATTGGCGCCAGGCACGCATACGAATCGGAGGATAGGGAAGCCTTGGGAGCGGCTCCCCTTTTTCTTTCCCGAATTCGTTTCTTGCCAATCCCTCCTACGAGACGAAATCTCTGTCCAGGATGCAGATTGCCATGTGGCGTGTCAAGAATACGTCCTCTGATATGTCGCGATATCCCTTTCACGAGGGATACTCGCTCCAGGAGTTAGAATTCTGGTACCTTAAGGTAAATTCTCTGGGAATATCGCCGTAGTTGTAATATACCCTAGGAAGCTACCCTATAGGAACTTCCATCAGGACGACATGGCCATCTCACCCAAAAATAGATTTTTCGCTTCGCTCAAAATCCGTTATATATATATATATATATATATATATATATATATATATATATATATATATATATATATATATTTATATATGTATATATATATATATGTATATATATATATATATATATATATATATATATATATATATATATATATATATATATAAAGTGTTAGTGTATAATACTTACGAAGATCATATTATTCCGAAAAGAAGGACATCTAGAATTTAATCAACCAAGAGAGCAGATAGACTTTAGAAGCGGGTATTCAATGATAGACCATATCCATCTAATTAACCAGCTATTGGAAAAACCAACAGAGTATTTATAGACAATGAAAAAACTTTTGATACTGTCAAGACTTCAGCAGTAATGAAAGTACAGCATTCCTAAAACTACAAATAGTGAGAACAATCCGATTAAACAGCAATTAACAGAGATACCCCATCCCTCCTGAATTATTTAGAGCATGCCTTGAAGAAGTTTTTAAGAATTAAGATTGGGAAAATTTAGCAATTAATATATATTAATGTGGATCTCCAGATGACATAGATGTGTTTAGGGAATCATGGAAGGAATTACGAAATTTGATAGAAGATTTCAATAAAGCAGAAATGTAGGGGAGAAAATAAATGAGTAAAACTAATAATATTCAATGAAAACGCAGAGACAACAAAAGAGTTATGTACGAGCATCAAGAGTTTGTTTATAGGTATACTGTACGTACTTAGGACAGACAGTAAGTGTTTCCCCAGGACACGAGACCGAAATCAAGCATGGGATGACGAGCATTAGGTAAACCAAATATTATGAAATGTAAAATGCCACTTTCTCTAAAAAAGCAGTATTTAATCAGATGATCCTACCAGTATTAACTTATGCAACAGTAACTTCGAACCTTGCTGGAGCCTAAGAACATAAGTTAGTTACAACTCAAAGAGCTGTGGAAAGAATGATGGAAATAACACTAAGAGACAGAAAAAAAAAGAGCAAGTTGGATACGAGACCAAACATAGATACGAGAGCAAACTAAAGTGGGGAATATTCTAGCAACATGTAAGAAAAACAAGGGACATGGGCATGCCATATAATGAGAATGACAGACAATAGACGGACATTAAGAATAAAAGAATGGGTCACTAGAGATTGTAAAAGAAGCAAGGGGAGGAAGATAGGACGATATATTGACGAACTAAGAGTTTGTTGGTGTGGACTGGCGCATTAAAACCATAAACAGATGCAAGTGGATGGACATGTTTGGGGCCTTTGTTCTGCAGTGGATCAGTAACGGGCGATTATACACAGTATATATACACATACAATATATTGCACATGAAGATAAACTGATTTATTTGAGAGAGAGAGAGAGAGAGAGAGAGAGAGAGAGAGAGAGAGAGAGAGAGAGAGAGAGAGAGAGAGAGAGAGAGAGAATAACTTGGCACGGGATTAACTAGGATATACCTCCTTAACATTGCCATCAAAGGCCGTACAGATTATGACAAGTATCTAAGCGATTACTTCAAAACCCATTGAAGTTCTAAGATTAGAGAGGTTGGAAGAGGAGTAAGAGGATGAATATCGACCCACCATCCAACCAGTCGTCCCAATGGGATGAAAATGTGGTTTAAGGAAAATGGAAAAGCATTACATACAGGCAGCTGTCAAAAAAAAACCTCAAATCTTTTAATTTCCATTAGCTCTTGAGTTGCACACGTTGATGCAGGTTTTACGACACGAGGAATTTATAAATGATTCACGGTGGAATTATGAATGAATTTGCGTTCGAATCCATAGTGATATGCTGTATATTTTATCACTTCAGAACAATTTATAAATGATAGATCTCTACAACTCGGGTGTACAATATAATGGATTTGTGAACCACTTATAAAAGATTTATAAAAGACTTCCTCTACGAAAAAAAAAAAAAAAAAAAAAAACAGAACAGCTCTAGAAGGATGCAATCTAAAAATCGTAAAGCTCTTAAACTCCATTAGTATTTCGGGTTTAAAACCAATAGCAGTTTTGCAATACAATGGAAATGTGAACGACTTAGAAGAGATCTATGAAGGCAGGAGCTTAGAGACCTAAAGATTAATTTTATACAACCATGTAGTTTTAGGATCTCGTTTTGCTATTGCATCAAGCCATTTATGACAGCGGACATGACGTTCATACTGGAACCTCAAGTTCATTTGGATGAAGGGATTGTATTAACTGGCAACAATAACGTAAAAACAAGATAACAGGATATCACTCGAAATACCGGTGACAATTACCCTGAGATTCATGGATTTTTTACTTTAATTACCACTACTTCTCTACATGATAAAAAGCATCTCTCTCTCTCTCTCTCTCTCTCTCTCTCTCTCTCTCTCTCTCTCTCTCTCTCTCTCTCTCTATATATATATATATATATATATATATATATATATATATATATATATATATATTATCGTTTCGATCACGCTCTCAGCTCTCCCCGGGGGATTAGGACTATTTCCCCCTTGTGAGAGGGGCTGCGTCTGCGAGTGTGTGTATATTTTCCTAAATATCTAACCGTCATTTTTGACGGGTAGCGCACTCTAGATATAAGAGATAATACACATAAAAATAGTTTCAACTTCAATCTCTTATTAGTAAATCAAATAACTGAAAAGAACAATTCCTTACACTGGGAACGCAATTCTACAGAAAACCGAGAACAATCCATCGATTTCTAGGGAACACAATTCCCCCACTTCTTCGGAACATAGTAAATCACTGGCTCTTTGAACACACTATCCTTCAGTCTTTGGAAAACAACTCTGTGTGTGGTCTCAAAAGAATACAGTAATAATAATAACTGAGGACAAAATATTTCAACTTCTACAATTTCTTGGAACAAAATTTCTCAGGATTCCTGATAACAGATTCTTCTTCTTTACAACCTTTATCCATACATTAAGGGACCGGTTGCCTGATGCGCCCTCTCCAATGCCTTATATTAAAGGTATTCTCTTCCTAATAATAGAATCTTCTTTCCGACCCTTATCCCTACATTAAGGGGTCGGTTGCCTGATGCGCCCTCCCTAATGACTTCTATCAAAGGCATCCTCTTCCTGAAAACGGAATCTTTCACAAATACCCAATAATGTCTGAGCACACTTCATTATTTCTCAGAACGATTTTCTAAACCTTCACTGTCAGTCAGCAATTCCCCGAGAAAGAGAGAGAGAGAGAGAGAGACTTTAACTGCACGGACTGTTTTGTACTACTCCAAGGCAACATCCATGTTGTTGAATTTTTTGGATTTAAAAATTTTCCCTAGAAAATTTTCCCAAGTGAAGATTTGAGGAATTTACCCATCTATTGTCATATCCTTTCAAAAGTAACGAGAAGTAATGCCGTGTAAAATGCACAAAGTTTCTTTATAAACAGAATACGCAAACTATATTAAGAACTCGGCTGATTTCTACTTGCAAGGAACTATTATTACAATTACTAGTGTAAGTGACCCTTCAAAAATGATGGCTAAATATTTAGATAGATTTGCACACAAATTCAACCCTTCCTACCCCCTCCCCTTTTCTTAACTACAACCATTCTCCCCAGGGACAGGGAGAGACCAGTAGTTTTATGTCTTATCTCTAGGCGTGATCGGAAAACATATAAATCAACTTAATATTTACATATAATATTGTGCAAAACATGATATTGTAATAATAAACAACTATTATTCCTATTTCCTTTAATGAAAAATAACAAACCCCAATAATATACTGCTTTCTTCCCTGCAAGCAACTGAAGCGTTAAATCCAACCTTTTAGGTGAAACACTTGAAAGCTAAATAAGGCCCATTACAACACACCTCGGGAGACATTCATTATTCTCGCATCTAAAGCCATGTCCGCGTCCTCTAAGTGACTTCTGTTTTATAAATAGGAAAAAGAATTGTCGCAGGTGCTGCTGTTGTTTCCCTTATTGAAGGAAAAAAGATGAAACATGAACTAACAGAGCTACAGTAGTATCTTATTGTTAGAAATGATTCAGTGCTTATATTTAGTTAAATATATTCTACCTGGTAATAAAGTAATATAATTTGGTAGAAATATTTCTAGGAATTCTTTACAAAAGTTTTCAAAGGGAATGTTAGAACTGTTTAGGACAAAACAGTCGATTTACGGATATGTGAATAAATCACTGGTTAAGTGAACGTAGGATATATAAGTTTTTGAGAGAAACTTTGGTGAATCAATTCAACTCACCTGGGAATCGAATATGGGCCCTTAAGTATCAGGAGGGGTTGTCTTCCAAAAAGCAGGTATTTTTACCAAATTAAAATCATTACTGTTCTGTGATTTCTGTTTAGCGCATTCTGGTTGAGTAGGCTGCAATACCAATTAAATGATGTAGCTAGGCTTTTTAGAAGATGTCCATATCTTTAAGTAACAGAAAACTGTCATTGACCAATTGCTTTCCGTAAATTAGCATCGCAAGATATTAAATTGATTAAATCTTTAAACTGGTATGCCAGCTTTTACAATACTACAAAGTCTACCTTTCTCTCCCTACAAACAATACATAAAAAGAAA
>NC_090741.1:74525700-74580700 GCF_036898095.1 Palaemon carinicauda | reverse complement strand
AAAAAAAATTGCCAGGTTATCTTAAATTACATATTGAAACCGATGATAGTAATACATGCCCTTTTGTAACATTATATGACTTCTAAAACATTGTCATGCATTACCAAGAACAATCATTCACGTTCAGCACACGTTGCAAAATGTTGCAAGCGAAATTAGGAACTGCATCGATATTTCCATTTGACTGACGAATCTAATTAAGTGAATCCACGTCGCTGGCAAAGGAATTTCCCCATTTGTTTCACTCAATAGCTTTGTTTGATTGCAATGAATGATCATGTGTTACAGGTTTGTTCAAGACCAAAAGATTCGTCCTCCTAAATTTGCATCCGAACAGAGCATCGAAGGAAACGAAAAGGTTTATCTAATCACCTTTACTCATTGAAGGTGATGTTACAGTGAGATTTCACATACGATGGCTCTGGCACTATCGGGGTATAGCATCGTCAAAGCTTAAGTGTGACAAATTGGTTTTCGACTACATAAGAATAAAGAATAATTAGACGTGTCTCATTTTCCATGGTACCTTTAGACAGGGCAGACAAATGAGTTGACTGTCGATAAGAGCTTGCTATCGTATGTTTTATAATGTTTGAATTTTGGGTCGTTCTTGCTCAGAACTGTCTGTATAAAAGATCGTTGCCTTGTTGAATAAACTTCACTTGCAATCCTCTCGCCTCTCTGTTAGTACCTAATAGCCCCCTCGCACAGTAATAACATCCTTCTGGTCATTACCTTAAAGATAGAAATACTGGCAATGGTGTCATTTTGGCGAGACTTGCGTTTTATATATTATTCTCTCTAATAGTAATGTAAAATTATACTTGATCAAAGTACTTAAATCATCTGTTCGGAGATCATGAAAAAAAAACAAAGTTCTCTTCACAGTTTTTGTGTAACAGAGATCTAATTTAACGCTGAACCTATCTTTGAATATCTTATATTAATCATTCATTACCGTCTAAAAGATTTTATTTATTTCCTAATTTTCTTTCCTCACTGGCAACTTTTTTCCTCTTGGAGTCCTTTGGCTTATGGCATCCTGCTTTTCCAACAAGGGTTGTAGCTTGATTATTAATAATAATATTCTGGCTCTTTACACTCACCCTTCTTGAGTGAAATAACATTGGTATTACTGCGTTCGTTACGATAAACAGAAAAGTACTGTAAATAGACGCATTCACAAAGACAAGTACCGCCAAGCTCTTTTCACATGAAGGACATCGCCAAAAGAAACAAGAGATAAAAACATAGTTGAAACCCCACAAAAAATAATTGACGGCTAATTTCATATTGTACTCTTCAAGTTTTAATTAATCTTCTTGAGTCCTTTTTTAATTTACTCGTTAACTCACTCACTTTATCCAGTAACTGCTATCTTGGCTTTACAATGCTCGTGTCTGTCCTCCAGCACTTTAAGAAAACAAGATAAAATCACTAAAATTGGATTTCGAAGTGTTCTTTTAATGTGCTTTCTCTCTCTCTCTCTCTCTCTCTCTCTCTCTCTCTCTCTCTCTCTCTCTCTCTCTCTCTCTCTCTCTCTCTTACACAAACACACAAACACGCACAAACGGTCGAAAAACTTATCAAAATTGGCATAGAATTATTTTCTATCTCTCTCTCTCTCTCTCTCTCTCTCTCTCTCTCTCTCTCTCTCTCTCTCTCTCTCTCTCTCTCTCTCTCTCTCTCTCTCTTACACAAACACACAAACATGAACAAACGGTCGAAAAACTTATCAAAATTGGCATAGAATTATTTTCTTTCTTAACATAAACGTCTTCAAACCGAAATATCACTCTGCACCACAAGATTAGAATATAGAATAATAATTAAAGAATAAAATATTATCTCTCCCCCCTCTCTCACACTCTCTGATGGTGTGCAAGGAATATTTCCTTTATGGAAATACGGTTTGCTTTTCCTCTCTTCCATTTTATGCCCCTTATTCAGTCTCCCCTTCTATTGCCTCTTTCCATTTGGCCGTCACATTTTCTCCTTGCTCCAAATTTTTATCTTAGCCCCCCTCTCATTTTTTCCTTTTCCCCATCAGTTCTTCACACCCAGTTTATTAGAACTGGCTTCTTTCGGCACCTTTGCAAGGCTTCGGGCCTATTCGTGTCTGCTGTTCTCGAATAATCTTTTTTCTACATCGCCTCCATTTATCTTTCGCGTCGTATTGTCCCAGGAAATGGTCAATCCCTTCTGGACTAGAAAGAATAAAGATTACTTTATTTTCTTTTATGTTTTATAGCAGGTTATTAAATCTCTTGTGTTTTATTGTCATTTTTTTTTCCTGTCATACAAGAGAGTTTGTTCTCAACATTGAACGCATTACTTCTTTCTAATTATACTCCTTTTTCTTTAGTGGATTTTTTTTTTATATTTACGAATCGCTCTATAAATATCGAAAATATGTTCCTACGTTAAAATAAGATTGACAACATTGAATCTGTGAAAGAAAAAAGTTTCTGTTGCATTAAAAAATAATATATATGTTTTTATGATTAATATAAAGTTAATACTAAAAGTCAAGTAACACCTATTCATGAACAAACTTGCAAGCTGTAAAAGAAAAGATTGTTTGGCTATAAAATAATCAGAAAAAGGGGCTTTATAATGAAGTCAAGTATATGCTTATGAACAAACATACACGAATTTGCCTAACATTATCATCTTCACTATAATAATTTTAATTAGATCTTTGATAATGGACGGTCAATGTTTGCCACTTGTTCATAATCTGGAAATTATTCCACATTATATCATACGATTTTCTTCTATTCATCGAGTATTCAATTGACCCCTTTCCTTTATTTCCCCTCAGAAACTCCTTTCATCACTCCCTCTCCCCTCGTTCTCCTTTACTCACACCATCTGTTCTAAATTGCAAGAGAACCAAGAAGTGTAAATCCAAATGCAGTTGCCAATAACGGAAGAAGAGTCTTACTAGGATCATTTCAGTTTTAATCAGATTTTTTTATTTTATGATCTATACAATGACTTTTGTAAAAAATAATGATTCTTGTAGCTGGAGAGGGACTATTTAAAAAGTTTGGTTTTTAATAAGATATATATAAAAAAAATCAAGGTAACTAGACACTTGATTTTGGACGCAACTTTTTTGGTTTGGCGCTGTAACTACTGATTCCTTAATCAAAGGCCTGTTTTCAAATTTCATAAGTAGCGTCCAAATGCCTCGATAAGCGGAACATATGCCCAAAATAAAATCTGATTTGGATGCCTCAATAACTTATCGCAGGTTTCTGAAATATATGCTATATACATAAGGCACTTGCATGGTTGGTAATGTGTTTGCCTCCTTTGCAAATGTTAGGAAGCCATGCATTCTAAACCACCGATTATTATTCTTGTTACTTTCAGGAGCACAAGATATTAAATGAAAGCACAAATCCATTCACGCATTGGAAATGGTGACTAAAATCCTAAACACTCCACGTCACAAAACTCTTTACTTGGGAATTAGTGATGCCAATCTGGCTGGGAAGAAAAAGGCTAATATTTTGAGTGAACTATTCAAAAGAGTACAAACAAAGAGTTAAAGGAAACTTTCATGTCAAGGTGTCAATTAACAGCGTATAATTCAGATTAATTGGTTGTTTTGAAAGAAGTACGAAAACGTAGTTAAAAAGTTTTTGGAAAAACAGCTCGAAAGATATAAAATAAGTAGTCTTTTATGTTATCCATTAATCATCCTTACACCCACAAACGTCCCTCCTCTGATCCTTTAAACATTTCTTGAAATGCATAAGCATGTGTTAAAAGAGAAATGGATATTTCTCCATTTTCATAGTCACTACTTCAGACGATATTTCAGACAAAATATTTTTAAGCAATGATTACCCTTGCTCTATCAGTCCCCCATACCCAACAAAGCTATTCTCCCCCATTCGATCCATGGATCACAATAATACAGCAAAAAGAAAATGCTTATAAAAAATTGCAATTCTGGAGTGACATATCAATTATTATTATATTCAGAGTGGTAAAATAGAAGCATATTGAAAAAGCATGAGGGAAGTTTTTGAAACTGAAGATGAGAAATCAATTGGAAACAGTTCACTTGAATGGACCCGGTAGCACTTTAAAAGTGACGAGAGAAGCCAGATGGAATAAACTGAGTGTGAAGAACGAAAGGGACAAGAAAAAAATGAGAGGGAGAATAAAATAAAGATGGGGATAAGAAAAAAATGTGACAGACAAATGGAAAGACGATATTGAAAGGGAGACTAAATAAAGGGATACATAATGGAAGTGAGGAAAAGCAAACTAGGTTTCCGTGAAGGAAATATTCCTTTCACGCCCTCAAAAAAAGGAGAGAGAGAGAGAGAGAGAGAGAGAGAGAGAGAGAGAGAGAGAGAGAGAGAGAGAGAGATTTCAGCCTACAATCATATTTACAATAAAGAAATATTTATTATTGGGGATCATGACAAAATATCCGGATCATATTGTCTTTGAACTCAAAACATTGATAGTAATAAAGAAAATTATGAATTTCTTGGCTTTTTCTTATGGTCTCTAAGAAATCAATAAACAAAATTATTAGAAAAAAAACATAGGAAACTTGAAGCAGAGTTGCAAAGTTGTGAGTGTACGCAACTGTGTGAATCTATGATTGCATGTAGTTTACATATGTACAAATCTATTTCAGAACTTTCTCTGGTTGTTTAGTGTTGCATGGAGACAACGTATAGTTTTAGTAAGTCCACAATCCTTTTTTAACACAAAATGGAATTATTTATGTTTGAAAATAAGTTTATCTCTCTCTCTATCTCTCTCTCTCTCTCTCTCTCTCTCTCTCTCTCTCTCTCTCTCTCTCTCTCTCTCTCTCTCTCTCTCTCTCTCTCATTGCACTGACTATTTAACTGTAAAAATATTCTAGCTTCCGTTGATGGAGTTCTTTGAAGCCTGAGGGTATGACTGTAGGGTAATGGATCCAGTTTTCTACTTAGCCACTAATTAATTAAAAAAAATCTTCAATGTAAATGATTCCTCATGATACCGTATTAGTACTATCAAATCAACACTTTTTATTCATCAAGGTAAGAACATAAGTACTAGAAAAGATCCACAAACCTGAATAACAAAGAATTTGGTTTTACAGTTAATAAAATTCTCACCGACTGTTAGTAATGTACATTACAAAAATTCAAAAACATATTTATGAATTATGTAGATTTCATTTGATTTGTGTAATCTGGGCCATATGATTCAACAATTGGACCAGGGACACCATTCAACTCTGAGATGTTAAATAAAAGGTAAAAAAAGTGGCTGCACCTACAGGCCAAGGGGAAGTTTCATAGATGATCTTGGGTAATTTCCTACAGTGCACCACGTGAAGTCAACTGGCAGCACTAATAAATGTTTGAAACTACAATTCCTAATTTTACCAATAAACATCAATATGCGTTAGAGTTGGCATTAGATTCTAATTGGTCATCAATAATTTTTATACTTTTCCCCTTCGATGCAAATTTCATCATTAGTCTTTTTACATTGTTGATTAATCAGTTAGTGTAATAATTGATTTAGTAATATTTTACACCTATTTATGGATATTCATTATCTCATTAGTTTTCATTTAGGGTATTTTTAGAGCCACCGACAGTGCTTATCCAATGGCATTCGCGAAAAGCGAAAAAAAAAAGTAATTACCGAAAGATATTAGACTTTAATTCGCCTGATGACACAGTTTTCTGTCATAATCGGATTAAATTAGCGACCTTTAAGCACAATTAAAATGAAAATACAATAGAAGGGGAGAGAAAGAATATCAAAAGTTTCAAGATTATTGAGCATCAGAAGAAGGTGGATTACATGTTTTATTTTAAGATGATTACACCAGACTGTCTGATGTAATCTTCTCTATAATAACAATAATAATGATATTAATAATAAAGAAAATATGGACGATCATAATGATAATAATAATTATAGATAATGAAAGTCATAACAGGTAATAAATAATAATACTATATAGGAATATCAAATAAGATGAATAATATTATCAATGACAATAATAATAATGATGATAATGATGAATCTGTATTCATAATAATACCCTTTCCATCATAACTGAATCCATACTTATAATGTTTGATAAAAATAAATATGATAATAATTACACACTCAATATAGTCTTTGAGAGATGGAGTGAATATATTATTACTATCATTAAGCTTACCTTTACTGATAATCCTTATCAACATCAGTTCAAACAAATGCTTACGACTTATTCATCCAGCTTACTTAACGATAAACAATTAATTCGTAAATGAATTTGGAACTCGTTATTACACGACGTGTATGCGTAGCATTTCACAAGATAAAACTATTGTATATCAAACTGTTTGTTTCAAAGATTACAACGCACCCTCGCTGCTGGTTTAATTATTACACAATAACTGAAAATGTTAGTTTGTTGTGCGCGTTGCTATTTCAGGATGTCATTCCCCAGAAGTTAATATTTTGACCTTGCAATTGTGTCGGGAGCGGAGGAAGAGCTAAAGCAGAAGGACGTTCCCAAACATCCTTTAATTAAAAATAACAGGTATTTATATCACCAAGGGCTCATTAAGGGCCAGAATTGCGTGTTTACAATCAACGGGTTTTTCTTGATAAGGCTGTCAAAGCCATAAAAATAGATAACATAATACAATAGAGATTAAATTAGCGTATTACATTTACCGACTTGTTACGAGTAGTTCAATAACGATTGTTGTATGGAAGAAAACGTAGGGCATCCTCCTACATTTGTATGCAAGTTGTTCTCTGTATCTGAATTACACATTAATGTGGGAATTACTTTATTGTGCAGCTAATCAACAAAATATGGATTAGTTATACCGTAGGGAATGATATTTCATAAGCTACAGTAATAAACATCATAAACCAATTGTATTCTGCAATTAACAATTTTTACTTCTATTTTTCCAATAAGTAATCTTGTAAATAAGTATCCACATACTTTCTTAATAACACAAAACTCAAATTCTAACCTTATACCGTGTTAATTTCTCGAATTCTCTATTTAACTGAGGAGTTCACAATAAATTTGTGATAAAAGTCGTTTTCATTTTATAAAAGTATGAAATTCTGGTTTTGATTAAAAACCAATGTCAAACCGACATGTGTAATAACAAACCACCATAAAACCGGTTTATTTTCTGAAAGGATGAGTTACATGAAAGAAAAGAAAAATCGGATCAAATTGACTTTTTAATATTACGAATGGATTAAAAAGAAAAATTAATTGATATAAAAACCGGATTAAATTGTTGTCTTTGGTATCAAAGAAATATAACGGTTCATTAATCTGGCCTATTCGATATCCAAGGTAGTATCAAATTGAAGAGTTGAATATAAAACTATTGTTACATTCATTTTCCTATGGTCAATATAAGTATTGAGAGAGAGAGAGAGAGAGAGAGAGAGAGAGAGAGAGAGAGAGAGAGAGAGAGAGAGAGAGAGAGATCTGTAACAGATTTACCGACCTAGCATTCCGGCTACAGATATCCTTTAACTTCATCCATTACAAACTCAAAATTCACTTTGCGCTCTGTTACCAAATCTCCTTTGGCAGTGAGGCATTTCCATGTAATTAAAACGCCATTAATAATCCATTCAGAAGGGAAGCGGAGCCCTTAGATTTATCTAAATGCATATGACTATTAATACTACCAAAGCTAGAATCTAATTTTTAAAAATAAAAGATGCTACTAGCCGAAGTGATCCAACAGAGAAAATGGCCCAGTGAGGGAATAAAATGAAGAAATAAACTGTATATGAGAAGTAATGATTAAATTATCAAATATTCAAAGATCAGTGTCAAGGTTAAAATAGATCTGGCATTTATAAAGTATGAAGAATGACATGTTCAACATTAAAACATTGACAGAAAATTTGAACTTACAAGTTACAATGATTCTACAGCAAGATTAGAAAAATTTTTCTACAATGTGGACTTAAAACTTCTAGAATAATGTGTAGTATTGAGCCTTATAATGTAGAAAGCATACCTAGTACTAGGTACAGGATGGTACAGGATGATACAGTTTGGGAAGATCTGAATACAAAGGATGGAACTAAATAAATGATAGTGCAATTAAAGAAGAAACGACCGATTGTTTCTCAAAAGTAAATTTGCAGTAAAGATTCATACAAAATTTCAAAGGAGTTGTATATTGCTAAAGAAATATCATTAGTGTAAAGATCTAGATGTTGAGGAACCACTGTCCTCAACCAACTTGATGAAACTTTGAGTTTTGTTGTGGTTTAACCTCATGCCCCATAATTTGCCCCACGCATTAACTTTAACTAAATCTCTATTAAGGGATTTAGCAACCACAGATCTACATTCAAGAAAGGAAGTTGGTGCAAAGTGAGTAGTATCATCTGTGTATGCAACAAGTTTGAGTTTTAAGCCAAACAACACATCATAACAATATGGTATAAAAAGAACACTAACCTAAAGATCACCAGATATTACATTCCTAAATTCGCTATTGTGCTCATCAACTACTCCTCATTGCAATCAGTTACTTGACAATTCGATAATGATATTAAAAATTAAAAATACCCATCTGCTCCCAAATATTCGAGTTTAAAAACAAAGGCCTCATATCAACACGGTCAAAGGCAGGACTAAAATCGAGGTCAATATTAACAACTTCCTGATCACAATTAAGGGCATCACATGCTCTAGATCCCTTGTGAAAGGTAAACTGAAAACTAAGGAACAGATTATTACCTTTAGTATACCCATTTAGACGTTTAACTGAAGGATATTCAAAATCACTGTCATTTATTTAGTCTCTTTTTCATGTTTCAACATATGTCAAAAAAAAACTACTAAAATAAAGTAACGTTAAATCCAAAAAATTAAGACTTACAAAAACAAGTTGCCAAAATGGTAAAATTAACTTATTTTCTATATATATATATATATATATATATATATATATATATATATATATATATATATATATATATATACATGTGTGTGTGTGTATATCCGTATATAATTATGTGTATATATATACATATATATGTATATATGTATATTTATATATCTACATATATATATATATATATATATATATATATATATATATATATATATAGTTTATATACTTAAATAATCATATAATAAGGTTTTCAGCAATTCATTTGTGATAAGATTGCTAGACCTCTACCCTGCTCTATACTGGATGCAGTTCAACACACTCAAACCTAAATAACTACCAGGTACATATTTCTTTGTTGGCCAAGACAAGTAATTAATGCAAACACATATACATATATATATATATATATATATATATATATATATATATATATACATATATACATGCATATATATCATATATATATATATATATATATAAATATATATATATATATATATTATATACATAATGGTCAGTGAAAAAAAGGTCAAAGAATCGACAGAAAAATGTTCCTATCCAATATTCTGATATGCATTACATCTAATATTTAGCCAACCTCAAAAATAGAATAAATTTATAGAGGAAAATGAAATCCAATTTCCCTCACTTTCATGAAATAGAATCCAACAAAGACACCCAAAATTGCCCTGAAATATTAAAAAAGAACACGAACAGTTTGCAAACTAGTAACAGTTGGAATTCATAAACATGCAAGTATTCTAAACCGCAAAAGTTGAAAGGATCTGCAGTTACAGAAACCCCCAATCGCCAAATGGCAAATGCTTTTGTGAAATCCCAAAGCAAGTGATAGCTTTCTTTACCACAATCCCGCTCTTACCGATAGTGGAGTGACCTGGCCAAATGCTTTTGAGCGACTGTCAAACATGACCGCATAGGCAGTTTGAAAAGCGCTGTTGTAAAGCCAGCAAAAAAATAAGAAAAAAAAAAGTTTTGGTTTGTTATAAATATTTTATATTTCCAACTGATGATACCTTGCTGTAAGGCAACTTAAAAAGCATTAAATTCCTTACGTGGAAAAATAAGAGATCAGCGTGAAGCGGATTTTGAACGAATTTGAATACTGGAATAAAAGGAAATATATCATAAACGTATACTAGAATAAATAGATGAATAAATAAAACAATGGAATGAATGGCGTATAAAACGAGAGTCTGAAGTAGGAATTTTTAATAACTATGACAGAAAAATCTAGACGACCAACGAGTGACCATGATCAAACAAATGAATAAACAACTAGAATGGATGCCGTGGTACACTACTCATCCCAATTGAAAGAAAGAGAAAATATAAATCTCATCTATGAATTTTTGGTCAAGTAATTTTCCTGTGACCAAATATGGATTGCCTGTAATTTGAAGGCTTTGCCAAGGAAAGTCGGGACCCTTGCACTTGTTTATTGTGAATAAATCTAATACTGACATTATTAATAATAAGAAAATTAACAAGACTAACACTAATATTGCTAATATCATTGATAAAATACCATCAATAATAATAACAATAATAATAATAACAATAACAATAATAATAATAATTATAATAATAATAATAATAACAACAACAATAATAATAATAATAATAATAATAATAATAATAATAATAATAATAATAATAATCTCAAATTTCTTCCTCATATCTGGATCGAACCCTAGTTCCTTCAAATGAAAGGCAAAATAGTTACTAATCATGCCAATAGAGGCATTGAAAGAAATCGGAACCTAATAGTTAACTATTCTTCAGAATTTAGTTGATGAGACAACTGATGTACATGCTAGCTGGCAATATTGAAGCCATTTAATTCAAATTGTTCCCCATAGGTCAATACATGACAAAACACAAAATGTCGTATTGAATATAAACAAACTTCTAATTCACATTGATATCGAAACTTGAGTCTCTTGAAATTAAAGCAAAGTTAGTGATCAACCTTTACAGCTCAGACGCTTAAAATAAGTAAGAATTCAATTGTTAACTGGTGTTCAGGATTTACATCCTAAGACAACTGTCTTACGCACAGGCATCAAGTTCCCAAGGAAGCAAATACATTGAGGGACACTTATATCGGAGTCTTGCTGTGAACCCTTTTATCAGTAATTTTCTAAAGAGAAGTTATATTGAAGATTATCCTACAAAGTTATATTTCGTATTATCTGTCAATCATAATAAAGCAGCACTATATAGAGGATTGCGTTTCAATACTATAAATTCTTTTCAAAACAAAGTGTCAACGAGGTCATTTTCATACTGTAAATTCTTCTCAAAACAAAGTGTTAACGAGGTCATTTTAAGATAATTATAATTTCTTTGAAAAAGTAAATAATACTGCAAGTCACATGACTAGAATAATAAGAATGTAATCGTTGAAACAGATTTATACTCAAAATTACCTTTGAAACGATACACTGAGGATTACAATTTCAAATTTGCAGTCAAGTAGTGTTACATTACTATGATTTTTTAAAATTAAAAAAACAATCGAATACATATCAAGGATAGCCTCTCCAGCATAGACTTACAAAGACATTCATCTCCTTACAAATATCGAATTATTTCTTCAAAGCAGTGTACTGTAGTACATACAGTATAACATATTTCCCTAGTACTATTCTTGACACATTGATATAGCAAACTTTGTACAGAGTCACTTACCTCTTGAAAGTTTCTTCTATATCAAATACAAATTCATTACTAAAAAAACATCTCTACTGATTCAAAAGTAAAAAACAAAATCAATATCTTTTTGGCCAGTTCATTAAAAAAAAAATCGCAAATGGGAATAAATAGGATTAAACAAAATAAAATAAACCAAACACTGATAGTTAAGGTAAACCTGTCTTTGAATTTGGATTAAGTAAATGCTAAAAGCCAAGTCTTTCACGAAAAGCACAACATTTCACAGCCGTTTTTGAGACTTAAATTTACTTTCCCATTTGCAAACGTATTTAAGATAACGACAAGCTTTCACGAATTCAACTAGTGAGTTTACATTAGGCTTTAATTAGGAATGCTTATCTGAGAACAAAGTTTCTCTGGGCATCAAAGAGTATTTCAGTACTTTAACGTAGAACTGATAGCTCTAACTCTGTTCTTTCCTGAAATATGTATTAAATTAAAGTATGTCAGAACCAAAGGTAAAAAGGAAAAGAAAAATATTACGCCTACTTGGATCCACAAAAGCTATATTTGGGTCATAAGAATAAAGAGAAGTAAATATGATAAGTATTTCAATAGAAATATAGAAATTAACCATTTTACTTAGTATTATTATTATTATTATTATTATTATTATTATTATTATTATTATTATTTGCTAAGCTACAACCCAATTTAAAAAAGCAGTAGGCTATAAGCCCAGGGATTCCAACAAGGAAAAATTGCCCACTAAGGATATGAATCAATGAAATAGACAAACTAAAAGAGAAGTAATGAACAATTGAAATATATTTTAAGAACATTTACAACTTAAAAAAAAAACAAGAGAATGAGTAATAAGCTAGAATAGTGTGCCCCAGTGTGCTCTCAAGCAAGAGAACTCTACCCCTAAACACTGGAAGACCATTGGTACAGAGCCTAAGGCACTAATCAAGACTAAAAAACAATGGTGGGATTTGTTTTGTGTCTTTCTAGAAGATCTACTTACCATAGCTAAAATTTCTTCTACCCTTGCCTAGAGGAGAGTAACTACAGTACGATTACAGTGCAGTGGTTAACCTCTCGAGCGAAAAATAATTATTTGGTAATCTCAGTGTTGTCAGGAATATGAGGACAGAGGAGAATGTGAAAAGAATAGGTCAGACTATTCGGTGTATGTGTATGCAAAGGAAAAACGAGCCGTGACCAAAGAGAGGGACCCAATGTAGTGTTGTCTGGACAGCCAAAGGACCCAATAGCTCTCTAGTGGTACTATCCTAATGGGTAATTGGTACCTTGGCCAACCTACTACCTACTATAGTTATACAAAATGATAAATTTTCTTAGCTGGCTAATTACAGATGATGACGGTAAATGAACTGCTTACCAATACGAAAGCAATAATAATAATAAACTAGAAAAGCACTAAGAGTGCAGACCTTCGCCACGACAACGTATTTCTCTAAACCAGCTCGGATTTCCCAGAATCAATCTAGACAGTATGCGTATTTTTCGGTCGACCTTTTGCTACACGTTGACATTGACCTAGGACTTTCAAAATTGAATCACCTCCACGTCTCAACATGATTAATCCCAGAAAATTTCACGAGTCTAAGAGAAAAATTGTGGCCAGAAAGTTGTTCACAAACAACCTTCTCCCCACCTTCTTTGGCGAAGGTAATTAATAACTATAACAATAATTTTAAAACTCTATCTTTCTAAACAATAACTAGGCGTGATGATATAATTATAGAGTTGCTTTTAAAATGAGGACGAAAATCCTTCAAGAGAAGGAGACCCAAAAAGTAGTAGTTGGGAATAGAAGAAAAAGATAGATTGATTTGTATGAAGAACAATATCAATACTTCGGTACCAGATTTGCAGATCTATTTCTTTACCGAATCATTTGAACAATTACTTTTTGGGGTAATACTACCACAGGTAATTTATCTATGCTTGGAATCTACACTATCTAAACTTCCCTTTGGTTTTTGACACGTTCATACTTTTCTTTCTTCGTGGGCTCATTTTTATATTTCTTTCCTCTGACCACATCATCTAAATTGCCTTCTTCCAACTACATTAATTATTCTACCTTCAACAACAGGTCAAAACATTTCTAATTTTATAAATCTCCCATTAATCTTTTCTTTTAATTTCAGCTTGAAGATTTTCAGTGCATGCAAATGGCCTTGTTGGCTTTTCCTACAGAATAAGTTTCCTTTTTGGATGACAGTGATGATAATATTTAACCCCTAAAAAAAAAATTGATAATGCTGCAATCGCCCCCACCCCCCTTTCTTTTTTAAAGACACCATCGCAAATGGCAGCGTCCCTAAAACAGATAGCATCTTGTTTACTTCAAGTTTAGCCATTTGTAGAAGTAAATGGTCTCCGTGAATTTCATCTTAAGCACCTTACTTCCTCTGTCGGGAGGGGGAGGGGGGGGGGGGGGTGACACAGAGTTCCGTAGGGATTTCACTGTTCCATGAGAGCAATCTCATGAAAAGAAATGGCACAACTTAAAAAGTTGACGTTTAATCTCCTTACTATTTGTTATGTCTCGAGATTATGAGTATTATTGTTAAAATTCTTTGTTGAAAAAATATTTCATGAATGGCTATTAACTTCGTGTGTGTCGCCTCTTGAAATAATGTATCACAATATATGATGCTTTTAATAGTGCCAATACAGTAGGATTTATCTAACAGATAATATAATATACACAAAAATCAAACGTGTAATACTGTAAAAGAGAGAGAGAGAGAGAGAGAGAGAGAGAGAGAGAGAGAGAGAGAGAGAGAGAGAGAGAGAGAGAGAGAGAGAGAAATGTTAGCAGTTTATCAAAAAGCAAAAAAAAATTGAGCAGATTTTCCACATTTCCCATAAACGGAGTTAGTCCTTATGGCAATGACACTCAAAAGTAATTCTTAAAAATTCCATACCCACCAGGTTATCCCTGTTTTCCACTGATAACAATGACCTGGTATAAGAAAATAAGGCAAATGTTCTAAATTCGAAAGTTTCAACCCTTTTAGACTGAACTATAAAAAAAGAAAAAAAAATTGTGCCTATGTCAACATCATGAATGTAAATATGAAAAATATATATAATATTGAATCTATGAAGATAGATTGTTCATCCCACTACTCTATTCTCATGAAGAGAACTTTTCAAATTATATTTCTTTTGTTACTTCAAAACCTTTTTTTTTTCGTTTTTTTTTTTTTCGAAAGTAACGTTTATTAGAAATGATTTATCATGGATATTTTTCGCGTTTGACTTCTAATCTTTAGTCCTGGTTCAGGGCACTAGCCACCCGTTGATATACTACCGCTAGAGAGTTATGGGATCTTTTAATTGGCCACAGAGTACTACATTGAATCCTTCTCTCTGGTTATGGTTCATTTTCTCATTGCCTACACACATATCGAATAGTCTGGCATATTCTTTACATATTCTCCTCTGTCTTCATACACCTGACAAAACCGAGATTACCAAACAACTTTTTTTCACCCAAAGGGTTAACTACTGCACTGTAATTGTTCAGTGGCTACTTTCCAATTGTTAAGGGTAGAAGAGAGACTTGCGCTATGATAAGCAACTCTTCTAGAAGGACACTCCAAAATCAAACCATTGTTCTCTAGTCTTGGGTAGTGCCATAGCCTCTGTACCATGGTCTTCCACTGTCATGGGTTAGAATTCTCTTGCTTGAGGGTACACTCGGGCACACTATTCTCTTCCTCTTATTTTGTTAAAGGTTTTTACTTTATATAGGAGAAATTAATTTCAATGTTACTTTTCTTTTAATATTTTATTTTACCTTGTTTCCTTTCCTCACTGGGCTACTTTGCCTCTTAGAGCCCCTGGGCTTATAGCATCCTGCTTTTCCAGCTAGGGTTGTTGATTATCGAGTAATAATAATAATAATAATAATAATAATAATGATAATAATAATAATAATAAATGGATTTTTTTCTCTCCACAATGTTAAAAATATTCATCACTTTCATCAATTTTAGTTTGAAAACGTTCATTAGTAAGGATTTCAAAATGTTTCCCACTTCCTTCGAAACACATTTTATATAGTTTCATTACACGATTTTTATAAAGTAATACGCTTATGACTATCAAAGTGTAATCCAGATTAAAGTGCGCTTTGTCGTAAAGGATTAATAAAAGAAAAAATATGATAGCTTAATTGGAAATGTTTGATGTAGATAAAATTGTAAAATATTTCAATTAATTTCTTAACCTTTCATCCCTCAAAACTCTTAATCACGCATAAAATAAATACATACATGTGTGTCTGTGTGCGTATGTATATATATATATATATATATATATATATATATATATATATATATATATATATATATATATATGTATATATATATATGTATATATATATATATACATATATATATATATATATATATATATATATATATATATATATATAAATATATATATATATATATATATATATATATATATATATATAAATATATATATATATATATATATATATATATATATAATATATATATATATATATATATATATGTACACGGATTTACATATTCACTAGCAGGGGTACCCGGCGTTGCCCTGAATTTTGCCCTTGAATTTTGAATGTGGGCCTAAATCCTCCCCACCCCCCAACCCCCCTCATTCCCAAACTTTGCTCCAAATGAAGTCATCTGGAAAGCATTATTGTATGATTGTATGTTGAATGGTGGGATGTTCCACTGATACGTTTTATCAGATATTCAGTAGGTTCAACTAACAAAGTCAGTCTAATTTTCTCTCCACTGCAACACAATCTAGGAGATTCAGTCTTCCATTTCTGAGCATCACAGTGATTACATTGTTGTGACATTAAGCCAATTAGTACTATGTTTTCTGTTTCATAGGGGTATCTTGGATTATCAGGGATTATTTTCAAGGCAAGAATTTCTTTCGTCTTCATCCTGTGCTTCACGTCTAGCTGCCATTCTGCTTGCATTGGTGTTCCTTTTTAAATTCATCTATACTTCGTCATCTGCCTCACGTGTAGCTGCCATTCTGCTTCCATCAGTGTTCATTCTTGAATCCATCTGCTCTTCATTTTCGGTCTTATGGCTAGCTGCCATTCTACTTGCAAGAGTTTTTCTTTGTTCTTCATCCTGTCTCTCGCGTCTAACTGCATTTCTTCTTGCCCTTGTATCCCTCCGTAAATTCATTTCTTCTTGCACTTGTATCCCTCCGTAAATTTCTCTGCTCTTCTGTTTCTGTTATCTTTTTCTTTTCACCGATTTTGCTTTATCAGATTTACCGAATGAGAACCTGTTTTTGGGTGGCAAAAAAAGCAAATTTCATAAGAAAACTATTATATATTCTGTAGAATCTCTATTTAGGTGGCATCATTTTATGAAAAACTGAAAAAAAATAAAGAAGTACATAAGACTCAACCATTAAATATTCTTTATGTTTTTGTACCTTTCATCACATGGAAAAGAAAATCAGTGTACGCAGTGTGTGTGTGTGTGGGGAGGGGGGGGGGAATCGTCCGTGTTTTAGGACAAATTTCCAAATGAATATATTCCCACCTAATCTCTTATGTTCATATAATCTCTATGTCAAAATTCATTGCTATTGGTTCATTAGTACTGAATGCATTTTTAGGGGGTTTGTAATTATGGGACCTGTAGACCCCTAACGTGGTTCTTGATCAAAACAAAAAAACGTTTGATTCATCGATTGTTAAATAATTATTTTAAAAAAATGCAAGAAGTATAGGGCCCCAGCATGTCCAGTTTTAGGGGGTCTGTAATTACAGAATGGGGCCCGTAGAACCCAAAGGTGGATTTTGATCAAAATTGGAATAGCGCCGTTAGCTTTCTCGATAAAACTTTATAAGATTCAATCATTTAACCCTTTTACCCCCCGGCTATTTGGAAATTTCCAACCCTTAACCCCCAAGGGTTATTTTTTATTCCAGCACATTTTGCAGTATATATTTTTCAAATTGCTCTAACAGCCTTAATTTTTGTCATAGAGAGGTCAGGTTGGTCTCATTCTCTTGGAAAATGCCTGAATTTTCTAAAAAAAAAAAATTGTAAATAGAATTTTTTTGCAGGGACGTACCGGTACGTCCATGGGGGTAAAGGGATGTGTTTTGTGAAACGTACCAGTACGTCCTTTGGGGGTAAAAGGGTTAATATTGTGTAAGCTCCTTGTACAATTTTTCTATAGCGACCACGAGAGAGAGAGACACAGACGAACATGCAGACACACATACAGAAAATCACCAGCTTTATTATTATGCGTGTATATATAAATATATATATATATATATGTATATATATATATATATATATATATATATATATATATATATATATATATATATATATGTATATATATATATATATATACATATATATATATATATATATATATATATATATATATACATATATATGCCTTGACCTATTACCAAAGAGGCATACACTTTTTGTAGCTTTTATGATACACGACGTCCTCTCGATTGCTGTTATCCACTTAAAATATATTTAACCCAAGCACAAGTTCTTGTTATTCCGTCGTTTGGGAACAAAAGGCTGAAAAGACACAACTTCCAGGAATAAGAGACATCTCCATAACGAAGAGTGAAACCAGCCGCAGTATTCAGTATGTATTGAGGGAAAACAGCGAAATATTTTGAAATAACGCGGGTAACGAAGGAGTTCTGAAATTCGATTTCACGCCTTTTGTCTCTGACGCCCAGATAATCTGGAGTCATGATATTAGCTGCTGGACAAGACATGTTCGTAATGTGTTTCCGTTGTTCCATCTTTTTTTTTTTTTTTTTTTTTTTGAGAGCTCTAATACCATTCTTGTCAGATATATCACTGCCGTTAGTGTTTACTTGAATATACGAGAAATATATTAACAATTATATGCTTCTATGTATCATGTTATGAGTATGTTATTTTTTGCTTTTGGATATGTAATGCATTGACAATGCTACATTTTTGTGTTTTCATGATGTTAATGGATGAGTTTAGATTCAGTATGTGTGAGAGGCACTTACAATAGTAGACTACTTTTACTTAAGATTGTGAATACCTACAGCATAAGTTTGAATCTGTGAGAGTTTATGGAACTAGCAATGATATAATTTTACCTCTATGTGATATGCATGAATGTGTGTATGCATGTTTAATTGATTGATTGATTTAAAGTTTTCAGGCATCCTGAATTGCAAGTTTAAAGGTCGCATATGAATGGTTGAGGCAAGGGACAGTGACAATACCCTAGCTAGTACGAAAATATGATCAGCGCCCTAGTCTCCTCTCCACCCAACCCAACATCAGAGAGAGCCAGGCAATGGCTGACGATGACTCAGCAGGCATATATATAGGCTCCCTAAAACCACCCATCCTTAGCTCACGAAAATGGTGAGGTTGCAAACACTACAAGAAACTATTGAGTATCAGTGGGAGTCGAACTTCAGTCTGGCGATCACAAAGCAGTGACGTTTTCAATAAGACACAACAACCATAGAAAGGGTACGAAAAATGGTGTGCTATGATATATGCATGATATGAATAAGTGTGCGACTGTGCATGCTTGTGTATATATTCAAAATAGGAAATAATGGTGAGTGCTTCTTGGTTGTTTTTGTGTTTGGAGCAATAACGCACATATAGAATATGTTTTACTGATAGTATGTGTTTGAAATGCATTGCCCATGGCATTTCCAGGACACACACGGTAATTACACTTTGTTTACGTGCATTTGTTAGTGTATTTAGAATAAATAACAAATGATAAAATGAAACTCGTATTTATTATTACTGGAGGGATATGCGTGTGTTTGTTATTTACTCATAAAAGGAACCAATAATGGCAGTTTGGTATTTTATCAATCTAAAATTAGTTTCAATATTTAATTATTTGTGTTAATGCAGCATTCTGAGACTGGTTATTGAACAAGTGAACATATCTATAATTTTTGTTAGGAGGGAACGAGTTTGTTAATATTTTTCGTGAAATCATATATTTGACCATTTTAATCCGTGGCATATGTGTATTTCAGCGGAAGATAAGAGATTTGCGTAAATATAAAATGCACTTATTAAGCTTTCTGGTAAGCCGATTTATAATTATAGCACGGATGACCTCTACATGTGCTTGTATGTGAGTGTTATAAACATACTTAATACCACAGTACGCTCCTCTATTTAAATTGCTAATAATGAGTGTTAGTTAAGCTCTTTGAAAGATATTTTGATGTAAAAATTAACCGGGAATCATAGCTACATTTGCACCATATGTAAAAAGTTGATCTCCAGCGATTTCCTTGTTAATTCCTTGCCAAAAAAAAAATATAAATAGAAATTTATAAATCGATGGAACTAAATAAGATACATATCATCATATCATGATACGGATATATAAAGCATTTGCGTTTGCAAACGCTTACGTTCACCATGGTAACTGTAAGAGAGTCCAGTAATATTATCGTTCAGAAAATATAATATATATATATATATATATATATATATATATATATATATATATATGTGTGTGTGTGTGTGTGTGTGTGTGTGTGTATATATATATATGTGTGTGTCTGTGTGTGTGTATAAATATCATTCATAATGGAATTTAATATCGAATTCTACCTTTGGGAATGCATATCCACTGGATTTCATTTATGATAACAGCTTCTGGCCCGGCAGAAATTCGAAGTTATCTACAGTATATATGTATGTATGTATATATGTATGTTTATAAATATAAATGTATAAATATATAAATACATATAAATAAAAATATATATACATATATATATATATATATATATATATATATATATATATATATATGTAGTCTAAAAAACTACATCAATGCTTATGTTATAAATAGGGTCAAAGCTGGTCAAAAGACTAACTGGTCAAAATTCAACACAGTAATATTTCTGTTTAGACATGTACTATAAACAAATTTAAATTCGTCCTGCTATCCCCCAAAGTGGACCTTTTATTATCTTCCCTTAAATTCGACTCACAAGCGATCAAAAGAAATTGAACTCTTAGATGTTCAACATAAAAATTATATGCAAGTGTTTTTGTTCATTACAACACAGACGACGCCAAGACAAAATAAATTAACTTTTCAATGTTTCCCTTCATAATTAATAATTCACACAGACACCCACATATATACATAAATACAGGTATATATATATATATATATATATATATATATATATATATATATATATATATATATATATATATATATATATATATATATATATATATATAGTGTAAGTGTATAATACATACGAAGTTCATATTATTCCGAAAAGAAGGATATCTAGACTTTAATCAACCAAGAGAGAAGATAGTTTTTAGAAGCGGGTATTCAATGATAGACCATATCCATCTAATTAACCAGCTATTGGAAAAACCAAAAGAGTATTTATAGACAATGAAAAAAACTTTTGATGCTGTCAAAACTTCAGCAGTAATGAAAGTACAGCATTCCAAAACCTACAAATAGAAAGAACAATCCGATTAAAAAGCGATTAACAGAGATGCCCCATCCCTCCTAAATTATTTAGAGCATGCCTAGAAGAAGTTTTAAAAAATTAAGAATGGGAAAATGTAGCAATTAATATATATTAATGTGGATCTGCAGGTGACATAGATGTGTTTATGGAATCATGGAAGGAATTACGAAATTTGATAGAAGATTTGAATACAGAAAGCAGAAATGTAGGGCAGAAAATAAATGAGTAAAACTGATAATATTCAATGAAAACGCAGAGACAACAAATGAGTTATGGACGAGCCTCAAGAGTTTGTTAATAGGTATACTGTACATACTTAGGACAGACAGTAAGTGTTTCCCCAGGACACGAGACCGAAATTAAGCATGCGATATAGAGCATTAGGTAAAAAAAAAAAATATTATGAAATGTAAAATGCCACCTTCTCTGAAAAGCAGTATTTAATCAGATGATCCTACCAGTATTAACTTATGCAACAGAAACTTCGAACCTTTCTAGAGCCTAAGAACATAAGTTAGTTACAACTCAAAGAGCTATGGAAAGAATGATGGAAATAACACTAGGAGACAAGAGTCAAGAGACAAGAGCAAGTTGGATATGAGAGCAAACTAAAGAGGGGAATATTCTAGCAACATGTAAGGAAAAAAAGGGACATGAGCATACCATATAATGAGAATGACAGACAATAGATGGACATTAAGAATAAAAGAATGGGTCCCTAAAGATTGTAAAAGAAGAAGGAGAAGGAAGAGAAGACGGTATATTGAGGAACTAAGAGTTTGTTGGTGTGGATTGGCGCATTAAAACCATAAACAGATGCAAGTGGATGGACATGTCTGGGGCCTTTGTTCTGCAGTGGATCAGGAACGGCTGATTATATACAGTATATATACACACATACAATATATTGGACCTGAAGATACATTGATTTATTTGAGAGAGAGAGAGAGAGAGAGAGAGAGAGAGAGAGAGAGAGAGAGAGAGAGAGAGAGAGAGAGAATAACTTGGCATGCGATTAACTAAAATATCCCTCCTTAACATTACCATCAAAGGCCGTACAGATTATGACAAGTATCTAAACGATTACTTCAAAACCCATTGAATTTCTAAGATGAGACAGTTTGGAAGAGGAGTAAGTGGATGAATATGGACCCACCATCCAACCAGTCGTCCCAATGGGATGAAAATGTGGTTTAAGGAAAATGGAAAAGCATTACATAAAGGCACCTGTCAAAAAACTCAAATCTTTTAATTTCCATTAGCTCTTGAGTTACACACGTTGATGCAGGTTTTACGACACGAGGAATTTATAAATGATTCACAATGGAATTATGGATGAATTTGCGTACGAATCCATAGTGTTATACTGTATATTTTATCACTTAAGAACAATTTACAAATGATAGATCTCTACAACTCGGGTGTACAATAAAATGGATTTGTGAACCACTTATAACAGATTTATAAATGACTTCATCTACGAAAAAAAAAAAAAAAAAAAAAAAAAACAGAAAAGCTCTAGAAGGATGCAATCTAAAAATCATAAAGCTCTTAAACTCCATTAGTATTTCGAGTTTAAAACCAAAAGCAGTTTTACAATACAATGGAAATGTGAACGACTTAGAAGGGATCTATGAATGCAGGAGCTTGCAGACCTAAAGATTAATTGTATACAACCATGTTGTTTTAGGATCACGTTTTGTTATTCCATCAAGCCATTTATGACAGCGGACATAATGTTCATACTGGAACCTCAAGTTCATTTGGATGATGGGATCGTATTAACTGGCAACAATAACGTAAAAACAAGAAAACAGGATATCACTCGTGGTACCGGTGACAATTACCCTTAGATTCAGAGATTTTTCACTTTAATTACCAAGTCTCCTCTATATAATAAAAAGCAAGTCTCTCTCTCTCTCTCTCTCTCTCTCTCTCTCTCTCTCTCTCTCTCTCTCTCTCTCTCTCTTATATATATATATATATACATATATATATATATATGTATATATATATATATATATATATATATATATATATATATATATATTTATATATACATATATATACATACATATATATATATACATATATATATATATATATATATATATATATATATATGCACATATATATACATACATACATATATATATATATATATATATATATATATATATACATATATATATACATACATATATGTATATATATATATATATATATATATATATATATATATATATATATATATACATACATATATATATATATACATATATATATAAATATATATATATATATATATATATATATATATATATATATATATATATATATATAAATATCTTTTCGCTCATGCGCTCAGCTTTCCCCGTCCCTAGGGTGGGGGAGATTGGGACTATTTCACCATTGTGAGGGACAGAGTGTGCGAGTGTGTGCATATGTACCCAAATATTTAACCGTCATTTTTGACGGGTAGCGTACTCTAGAGATAAGAGATAATACACGCAAAAATATTTTTAACTACAATCTCTTATTAGTAAATCAAATAACTGAAAAGAACAATTCTTCACACTGGGAACGCAGTTCTACAGGACACCGAGAACAATCCTTCGATTTCTAGAAACACAATTCTCACACTTATTCGGAACATGGTAAATCACTGGCTCCTTGAACACCCTATCCTTCAGTCTTCGGAAAACAACTCTCTTTGTGGTCTCTAAAGAATACAGTAATAACAACACCTAAGGACAGAATATTTCAACTTCCACAATTTCTTGGAATAAAATTTCTCATTATTCATCATAACAGAGTCTTCTTCTTTACGACCTTTATCACTACATTATGGGACCGGTTGCCTAATGCGCCCTCTCCGATACCTTCTAATAAAGGTATTTTCTTCCTAATAATAGAATCTTCTTTCCGACCCTTATCCCTACATTAAGGGGTCGGTTGCCTGATACGCCCTCCCTAATGACTTCTATCAAAGACATCCTCTTCCTGAAAACAGAATCCTTCACAATGTCTTGGAACCCAATTCCCAATAATGTCTGAGCACACTTCTTCATAATTTCTCGGAACGATTTTCTAAACCTTCATTGTCAGTCGGCAATTCCCATAGAGAGAGAGAGAGAGAGAGAGAGAGAGAGAGAGAGAGAGAGAGAGAGAGCTTAACTGCATGGACTGTTTTGTAAATTTCCTAGGCAACACCCATGTTGTTGAATTTTTGGGATTTAAACATTTTCCCTAAAAATTTTCCCATGAGAAGATTTGAGGGATTTACCTATCTATTGTCATATCCTTCCAGAAGTAACGAGAAGCAATACCTTGTGATCTGCACAAAGGTTATTTATAAACAGAAGGCGCAAACTATATGAACTAGGCTGATTTCTACTTGCGAGGAACTATTATTACCATTACTAGTGTAAGCGACCCTTCAAAAATTGTGGCTAAATATCTAGATAGATTTGCACACACAAATTCAACCCTTCCTACCCCCTTCCCTTTTCTTAACTACAACCATTCTCCCCAGGGTATGGATACTCACTCTCCCCCCACCCGAGGGACGGGGAGAGACCAGTAGTTATATGTCTTATCTCTAAGCGGGACCGGAAAACATATATATCAACTTAAATACAGTATTTTCATATAATATTTGCAAAACATGATTTTGTAATAATAATAATTATTATTCCTATTTCCTTTAATGAAAAATAATAAACCCCCATAATATACTGCTTTCTTCCCTGCAAGCAACTGAAGCGTTAAATCCAACCTTTTAGGTGAAACACTTGAAAGCTAAATAAGGCCTATTACAACACACCTCGGGAGACATTCATTATTCTCGCCTCTAAAGCCATGTCCGCGTCCTCTAAGTGACTTCTGTTTTATAAATAGGGAAAAGAATTGTCGCAGGTGCTCCTGTTGTTTCCCTTATTGAAGGAGAAAAGATGAAACATGAACTAACAGAGCTACAGTAGTATCTTATTGTTAGAAATGATTCAGTGCTTATGTTTAGTTAAATATATTCTACCTGGTAAAGAAGTAATATAATTTGGTAGAAATATTTCTAGAAATTCTTTACAACAGTTTTCAAAGGGGATGTCAGAACTGTTTAGGACAACCCAGTCGACTTACGGATATGTGAATAAATCACTGATTAAGTGAACATAGAATATATAATTTTTTGAGAGAAACTTTGGTGAATTACTTCAACTCACCTGGGAATCGAATATGCACCCTTAACAAGTATCAGGAGAGTATGTCTTCCAAAAGCAGGTATTTTTACCAAATTAAAATCATTACTGTTCTGTGATTTCTGGTTTGCGCATTCTGGTTGAGTAGGCTGCAATACCAATTAAATTATGTAGCCAGACTTTTTAGAGAATGTCCATATCTTTTAATAACAAAAAATTGTCGTTAACCGATTGGTTTCCATAAATTAGTATCACATGATATTAAAATAATCAAATCTTTACCTGGTGTGCCAGCTTTTACAATACTAAAAAATTTAACTCTTTCTATAAAAAATAATACATGAATGAAAGTAATAAATAACACCAGCCCTTTTTACCGGACTCATAAAATTCTCCTTATGTATATAGAGATATAGATCAGGATAAATGATTATGTCATAGATAATCCGCAAAATGTCAGGAGACGGAAAGAGGTCATTGCTCCTTTGATGTTGGGGCGAATGAAGTAGTGGGGATTTTAACACGAGGGAAATGTGTGTGTTTATTGTGAAGTTTCTCTTTATGTGAAGGTTGGTATCTGGGTATAATTTACAGCCGCTGCCCCGCGTGAATTGTTTGCATCTGTGCCCCATCCGTCACTCACAAAAAAGAAAAAAAAAAAAAAAAGGAAACAGGCCCAGATGGGCTAATCTTAGTCGGCCCCTTTTTGGGGGGAAGGTGTCAAGGGTTTTTTTTTTTTTTTTTTGGTTTATTATCTATTCTATTAAGTCTTCCATTCTTTACACACTGTCAAAGTTCTACTTTTGGTCCTTGGTCCTTTTTCGGTTTGCCAAAGGATTTCAGTCGCTTTTTATATACATATTACTTTCAATCTCCCTACCTGTGATTATGTTGGTGATTTTAAAATGTTAATGTACAAAACAATATCTATTTGTCCAGAAAATAATAATAGGCATATTAACAATAACAAAAATAATTATAATAATAATAATAATAATAATAATAATAATAATAATAATAATAATAACAATAATAATAATAATAATAATAAATATCATTATCAGCATTTACGAATTTATTTATATATATATATATATATATATATATATATATATATTATATATATGTATATATATAGAGTATATATATATATATATATATATATATATATATATATATATATATATATATATATATATATATTATATATGGGAGAGAGCGAGAGAGAGAGAGGGAGAGAGAGAGAGAGAGAGAGAGAGAGAGAGAGAGAGAGAGAGAGAGAGAGAGAGAGAGAGAGAGAGAGAGAGAGAGAGAGAGAGAGAGGTGGGTAACAGGACTATACAACAAGTTATGACTGAGAAAAAAAGAATGAAAGAATCCACTACACTAACAATATATGTTACAGAGTCAGGGAAAATATTAACAGTTTTATTTCCCGAGAGAAGGTACTGCCACAGCTAACTGAAGAAATTAATAACGTCCCTTTGGTTCCCAGCTGCTTTCATTTCTGTCACTGACTATTTGTCCGCGCTCTTTAGTCTCTACCCACTCAGCTCCCCAACTTCTTCAACATTATCTACGACTTGAGAGAGATGTGGCTCAGTGATCTCAGTACAATGATGATGATAATAACAACAACAACAACAACAACAACAACAACAACATTAATAATAATAATAATAATAATAATAATAATAAGAAGAAGAAGAAGAAGAAGAAGAAGAAGAAGAAGAAGAAGAAGAAGAAGGAGGAGGAGGAGCTGGATATAATCCGGAACCCCACACTATAAACTACTTGTGTCTGTAGATGTTGATTAAAAATAAAATTTCATAGAAATACTTTATGATATCAAATCAATAAAACAATAATAATAACTGCCCTCACTCTTTCACCCATCTTTCCTATCACTTAAAGGAAAAAAAATCTATCATGCAGTATCGTGGTGCATGACCTTGGCATTTGCAAAATCAATGTTTTACATGAAATCAACTAAACCTGCTTTTAATACCAACGATATGTTTGGGTGTTAAACAAGACAGTTAAAACGATGCTTCATCTGTACTAACATAGTGCAAGGACTTAGTTTACTAGGCCAGAAGAGTAACCCTGCCAACAAAACATTTTCCCCTCAAGGTAATTTGTCTTCATAAATATTGGGAAACATCACCCACGGTTGGCAACACTGCATCAAAGAATGGGTCGATAAGAGTGGTAAAAGTATTTCTATGAGTTCGTTGTAAGTGAATAATAATAATGATAATAATAATAATAATAATAATAATAATAATAATAATAATAATAATAATAATAATAATAATAATAATAATAATAATAATAATGAATGAACTTCAAAGGAATAAAGGAACACATGCAAAGATACAGAATAATTGATAACGTCCACAGCAGAATACAGGTGAAAGACTTCGGATACATACACGAATGCCTAAAGATGAAGGGGCAATATAACATCACACATTGATAACTAAAGCTACATCTTCCAGCATATCTTTGTATACTTATATGGAAATATTTAGTTTTCACTCTGCAGCAGGATTCTAACCGATTCATATATATATATATATATATATATATATATATATATATATATATATATATATATATATATATATATATACATATATATATACACTTATATATTTCTAATAATCACAATGACCTATTCATATTCTAGACTTTCTCCCTCTCTTTACATGATTTTTACTTTTCAGATATAATCCCAACGAAAAGTACATAAAGAAGTACCTAAGGTTAAAGCAAGAGCGCACTAATACACAAAGCTATGAAAACAGCCGCAAGTTTAGTTCAGTTTATCAAAGATGAATGTTTCTTTGCACATTTTCATAATTTTGAAAAGAATTAGCAACCTACAACCTTAAATGAAAAAAAAGCTGTTTTAAGTCGAGTTTTGTTACATTTTGCCCTAGGGTAAACTTCACCAAACTCACGTGCCTACAATTTTCAGCTGCAAAAGTCAACAAATAGTCCCGTTTCATATTGCAAATGTCGTCTTTTACTACATTAAATTATATTATATTGTTTTATTACAGTATTTCATAATGGACTTTTGATACAGTATCTGAGATTTATGATTTCAATAGGATTAGTGTTTGTATCTGCGAATGGTTCTAAATTGAGGACCTTCTATGTAGAGGATTCGCTTAAAATAGTCCAACGGTTGATAAAAATAGGAAAAATCAAAATTCTCTACAAGTTAATAAACATTTATGTTAGTGAACGTATTTAAACCATATTTCCCCACTATAATCCAGAAAAAATATTCTTATCATTTTATCAAGAGATGTTAAAAATGCTTTAAACAGCGAACATCATCCGAGAAAAACTCTTTATAACGTATTTAAGATCGTCCTTATTCAAGAAAAAATTCCCGAAACCGCAGTCAAAAAGTTATTTATCTAATAAATTTTAATAATTCTAAGTTATCTTAAATTACATATTGAAACCGATGATATTAATACATGCTCTTTTGTAACATTATACAACCTCTAAAACATTGTTATGCATTACCAAGAACAACCATTCACGTACATCACACGTTGCAAAATGTTGCAAGCGAAATTAGGAACTGGATCGATATTTCCATTTGACTGACCGATCTAATTAAGTGAATCCACGTCGCTAGCAAAGGAATTTCCCCATTCATTTCACTCAATAGCTTTGTTTGCTTGCAATGGATGATCATGTGTTGCAGGTTTGTTCAAGACCAAAAGATTCGTCCTCCTAAATTTGCATCTGAACAGAGCATCGAAGGAAACGAAAAGGTTTATCTAATCACCAGGTCCTCATTGAAGGTGATGTTGCAGTGAGATTTCACATACGATGGCTCTAGCACTATCGGGGTATAGCATCGTCAAAGCTTAAGTGTGACAAATTGGTTTTCGACTACATAAGAATAATAAAGAATAATTAGACGTGTCTCATTTTCAATGGTATCTTTAGACAGGGCAGACATATGAGTTGACCGTCGATAAGAGCTTGCTATCGTATGTTTTATAATGTTTGAATTTTGGGTCGTTCTTGCTCAGAACTGTCTGTATAAAAGATCGTTGCCTTGTTGAATAAACTTCACTTGTAATCATCTCGCCTCTCTGTTAGTATCTAATAGCCACCTCGCACAGTAATAACATCCTTATAGTCATTACCTTAAAGATAGAAATACTGGCAGTGATGTCATTTTGACGAGACTTGTGTTTTATATATTATTCTCTCTAATAGTAATGTAAAATTATACTTGATCAAAGTACTTAAATCATCTGTTCGGAGATCATGAAAAAAAAAAACAAAGTTCTATTCACAGTTTTTGTGTAACAGAGATCTAATTTAACGCTGAACCTATCTTTGAATATATTATATTAATCATTCATTACCGTCTAAAAGATTTTATTTATTTCTTAATTTTCTTTCCTCACTGGCTACTTTTTTCCTCTTGGAGTCCTTTGGCTTATGGCATCCTGCTTTTCCAACAAGGGTTGTAGCTTGATTAGTAATAATAATATTCTGGCTCTTTACACTCACCCTTCTTGAGTGAAATAACCTTGATATTACTGCGTTCGTTACGATAAACAGAAAAGTACTGTAAATAGACGCATTCACAAAGACAAGTACCGCCAAGCTCTTTCCACATGAAGACATCGCCAAAAGAAACAAGAGATAAAAACATGGTTGAAAGCCCACAGAAAATAATTGACGGCTAATTTCATATTGTACTCTTCAAGTTTTAATTAATCTTCTTGAGTCCTTTTTTAATTTACTCGTTAACTCACTCACTTTATCCAGTAACTGCTATCTTGGCTTTACAATGCTCGTGTCTGTCCTCCAGCACTTTAAGAAAACAAGATAAAATCACTAAAATTGGATTTCGAAGTGTTCTTTTAATGTGCTTTCTCTCTCTCTCTCTCTCTCTCTCTCTCTCTCTCTCTCTCTCTCTCTCTCTCTCTCTCTCTCTCTCTCTCTCTCTCTCTCTCTTACACAAACACACAAACGGTCGAAAAACTTATCAAAATTGGCATAGAATTATTTTCTTTCTTAACATAAACGTCTTCAAACCGAAATATCACTTTGCACCACAAGATTAGAATATAGAATGATAATTAAAGAATAAAATATTATCTCTCCCCCCTCTCTCACACTCTGTGATGGTGTGCAAGGAATATTTCCTTTATGGAAATACGGTTTGCTTTTCCTCTCTTCCATTTTATGCCCCTTATTCAGTCTCCCCTTCCATTGCCTCTTTCCATTTGGCCGTCACATTTTCTCCTTGCTCCAAATTTTTATCTTAGCCCCCCTCTCATTTTTTCCTTTTCCCCATCAGTTCTTCACACCCAGTTTATTAGAACTGGCTTCTTTCGGCACCTTTGCAAGGCTTCGGGCCTATTCGTGTCTGCTGTTCTCGAATAATCTTTTTTCTACATCGCCTCCATTTATCTTTCGCGTCCAATTGTCCCAGGAAATGGTCAATCCCTTCTGGACTAGAAAGAATAAAGATGACTTTATTTTCTTTTATGTTTTATAGCATGTTATTAAATTTCTTGCTTTTTATTGTCTAATTTTTTCCTGTCATATAAGAGAGTTTGTTCTCAAAATTAAATGTATTAATTTCTTTCTAAATATACTCATTTTTAATGGAATCTTATTTATATTTATGAATCGTTCTAAAAATATCAAAATTATGTGCCTATATAATAAGAGATTGATGACAACACTGAATCTGTGAAAGGAAAAATTTCCTATGGCATTAAAAAATAATATATGTGTTTTTATGATAAATATCAAGTGAATACTAAAAGTCAAGTAACACCCATTCATGAACAAACTTGAAAGCTGTTAAATAAAAGATTATTTAGCTATAAAATAATCTGAAAAGGGGCTTCGTAATCAAGTCAAGTATATGCTTATGAACAAATATACACGAATTTGCCTAAAATCATTTTCACTATAATCATTTTAATTAGATCTTTGATAACGGACGGTCATTGTTTGCCACTTGTTCATAATTTGGAAATTATTCCACATTATATTTTAAGATTTTCTTCTATTCATCGAGCATTCAATTGACCTCTTTCCTTTATTTCCCCTCAGGAACTCCTCTCATCACTCCCTTACCCCTCGTTCTCCTTTCCTCACATCATCTGTTCTAAATTGCAAGAGGACCAAGAAGCATGAATCCAAAAGCAGTTGCCAATAACGGAAGAAGAGTCTTACTAGGATCATTTTAGTTTTAATCAGAATTTTTTATCTTATGATCTATACAATGAGTTTTGCAAACTACAATGATTCTTGTAGCAGGAGAAGGACTATATAAAAAATTTGGTTGTTAGTAAAATATAAAAAACAATCAAGGTAACTAGACACTTCGATTTTGGACGCGAGTTTGTTAGTTTGGCGCTATAACTACTGATTCCTTAATCAAAGGCCTGTTTTCAAATTTCATAAGTAGCGTCCAAATGCCTCGATAAGCGGAACATATACCCAAAATAAAATCTGATTTGGATGCCTCAATAACTTATCACAGGTTTCTGAAATCTATGCTATATACATAAGGCACTTGCATAGTTGGTAATGTGTTTGCCTCCTTCGCAAAGGTTAGGAGGCCATTCATTCTAAAGCACCCATTAATATTCTTGATATTTCAAGGAACACAAGAGATTACATGAAAGCAAGAACCCATACATGAATTGGAAATGGTGACAAAAATTCTCAACACTACACGTCACACAATTGTTTACTTTTGAGTGAACTATCCAAAAGAGTACAAACAAAGAGTTAAAAAAGAAAAAAAAACCCATCAATAATTGGTATTGAATTATCATCATCATCATTAATACTACCAGAGCTAGAATCTGATTTTTTAAAATACAGGATGCTACTAGCCCAAGTGATCCAACAGAGAAAATAGTCCAGTGAGGGAATAAAATGAAGAAATAAACTGTATATGAGAAGTAATGACTATAAAGTATCAAATATTTAAAGAACAGTGCCAACGTTAAAATAGATCTGGCATTTATAAAGTATGAAGCATGACATGTTCAACATTAAAACATTGACAGAAAGTTTGAACTTACAAGTTACACTGATGCTACAGCAAGATTAGGAAAATCATTCTACAATGTGGTCGCAGCTGGATTTAAACTTCTAGAATAATGTGTAGTATTGAGCCTTATGATGTAGAAAGCATACCTAGTACTAGGTACAGGATGGTACAGGATGATACAGTTTGAGAAGATCTGGATGCAAAGGATGGAACTAAATAAATGATTGTTTCTCAAAAGTATATTTACAGTAAAGAATCACAAAATTTCAAAGGAGTTGTATATTGCTAAAGAAATATCATTAGTGTAAAGATCTAGATGTTGAGGAGTCACTGTCCTCAACCAACTTGATGAAACTTTGAGTTTTGTTAAGGTTTAACCTCATGCCCCATAATTTGCACCATACATTAACTTTAACTAAATCTCTATTAAGGGACTTAGCAACACCAAATCTACATTTAGAGAGGGGGTCGGTGCAAAGTGAGTAGTATCATCTGTGTATGCAACGAGTTTGTATCTTGTCAAACAACACATCATAACTATATGGTATAAAAAGAACACTAACCTAAAGATAACCAGATATTACATTCCTAAATTCGCTATTGTACTCATCAACTACTCTTCTTTGCAATCAGTTACTTGACAATTCGAAAATGATGTTAAAAAAATACCCATCTACTCCCAAATATTTAAGATTAGAAACGAGGGCCTCAACACGGTTAAAGGAAGGACTAAAATCAAGGTCAATATTACCAACTTCCTGACCACATTTAAGGGCATCACATGCTCCAAATCCCTTGAGAAAGCCAAACTGAAAACTAAGGAACAGATTATTACCTTTAGTATACCCATTCAGATGTTTAGCTAAAGGACATTCAAAATTTTTGTCATTTATTTAGTCTCTTTTTCATGTTTCATCATATGTTAAAAAAAAATTACTAAAATAAAATAACGTGAAATCCAAAAAATTAAGACTTACAAATACAAGTTCCCAAAATAGTAAAATTAACTTATTTACTATATATATATATATATATATATATATATATATATGTGTGTGTGTGTGTGTGTGTGTGTGTGCGTGTGTGTATATCCGTATATAATTATGTGTATATATACATATATATGTATATATTTATATATATATATATATAATATATATATATATATATATATATATATATATATTATATATATATATATATATATATATATATATATATATATATATATATATAGTTTATATACTTAAATATTCATATAATAAGGTTTTCAGCAATTATTTTGCGATAAGGTTGCTAGCCCTATACCCTGCTCTACACTGAATGCAGTTCAACACACTCAAACCTAAATAACTACCAGGTACATATTTCTTTGTTGGCCAAGACAAGTAATTAATGCAAACACATATACACACACACATATATATATACATATATATGTATATATATATATATATATATATATATATATATATATATATATATATATATACATATATATGCATATATATCATATATATATATATATATATATATATATATATACATATATATAGATATATATATGATTAGTGAAAAAAAGTTCAAAGAATCGACAGAAACATTTTCTTATCCAATATTCTGATATGCATTACATCTAATATTTAGCCAACCTCAAAAAGAGAATAAATTTATAGAGGAAAACGAAATCCAATTTCCCTCACTTTCATGAAATGGAATCCAACAAAGATACCAAAATTGCCCTGAAATATTAAAAAAGAAAACGAACAGTTTGCAAACTCGTAACAGTTGGAATTCATAAACATGCAAGTATTCTAAACCGCAAAAGTTGAAAGGATCTGCAGTTACAGAAACCCACAATCTCCAAATGGCAAATCCCAAAGCAAGTGATAGCTTTCTTTACCACAATCCCGCTCTTACCGATAGTGGAGCGACCTGGCCAAATGCTTTTGTGCGACTGTCAAACATGACCGCATACGCAGTTTGAAAAGCGCTGTTGTAAAGCCAGCAAAAAATAAGGAAAAAAAAAAAAGGAAAAAAGTTTTGGGTTGATATGAATATTTTCATTTATATTTCCAACTGATTATACCTTCCTATAAAAAAACTTAAAAAACATTAATTCCTTGCGTGTAAAAATGAGAGATCAGCGTTAAGTGGATTTTGAACGAATTTGAATATTGGAATAAAAAAATATAACAAACGTATCCTACTATAAATAGATGAATGAATAAAACAGTGGAATGAATGGCGTATAAAACTAGAGAATAAAGTAGGAATTTTTAATGACTATGAGAAAAAAGTCTAGACAACCAACGAGTGACCATCATCAAACAAATGAATAAACAACTAGAATGAAAACCGTGGTACACAAGTCATCCCAATTGAAAGAAAGAGAAAAAATTTATTTCAACTATGGATTTTTTGGTAAGTAATATGAGTTGCCTGTTATTTGAAGGCTTTGCCAAGGAGAGTAAGGACTAGCTTTTTGTGAATACTTCTAATACTGAAATTATCAATAATAAGAAAATTAACGAGACTATTATTAATATTGCTACTACTATTACTGCTAATATTATCATTAATAAAATACCATCAATAATAATAATAATAATAATAATAATAATAATAATAATAATAATAATAAAATTCTTCCTCATATTTGGATCGAACCCTAGTCTCTTCAAATGAAAGGCAAGATAGTTACTAATCATGCCTGCAGAGGAATTAAAAGAAATCAGAACATAATCGTTAACTATTCTTCAGAATTTAGTTGATGAGACAACTTACGTACATACCAGATGCCAATATTGATGCCATTTAATTAAAATTGTTCCCAATAGGTCAATACATGACAAAACACAAAATATCGTATTGAATATAAATAAACTTCTAATTCACATTGAGATCGAAACTTAAGTCTCTTGAAATTAAAGCCAAGGTAGTGATCAACCTTGATAGGACAGACGCTTGAAATAAATAAGAATTCGATTGTTAATTGGTGTTCAGGAAGCAAATACATTGAGGGACACTTATAGATCGGAGTCTTACTGTGAACCCTTTTATCAGCAAATTTCTAAAGAGAGGTTATATTGAGTATTATTCCCTCTTACAAAGTTATATTGGGTATTATATGTCAATCATATTATATCAGCACTACATAGAGGATTGCGTTTCAATACTATAAATTCTTTTCAAAACAAAGTGTTAACGAGGTAATTTCAATACTATAAATTCTTTTCAAAAACTGTTAACGAGGCAATTTTAAGATGATTATAATTTCTTTGAAAAGGTAAATAATACTGCAAATCACATGACTAGAATAATAAGAATGTAATCGTTGAAACATTTATACTCAAAATTACCTTTGAAACATTACAGTGAGGATTGCAATCTAAAATTTGCAGTCAAGTAGTGTTACATTACTATGATTTTTTAAAATTAAAAAACAATCGAATACATATTAAGGATAGTCTCTCCGGAATAGACTTACAAAGACATTCATCTCCTTAAAAATGTCGAATTATTTCTTCAAAGCAGTGTAGTACATATAGTATAACATATTTCCCTAGTACTTTTCTTGACAAATTGATATAGCAAACTTTATACAGAGGCACTTATCTCTTGAAAATTTCTTCTATATCAAATACAAATACGTTACTGAAAAATATCTCTACTGATTCAAAAAGTATAAAATTAAATCAATATCTTTCTAACCACTAGATTTAAAAAAATCGCAAATGCGAATAAAGAGGATTAAATAAAATCAAATAAACCACAGACAGTTCGTTAAAGTAAACCTGTCTGTTAATTTGGAATAAGTAAATGCTAAAAGCCAAATCTCACACGAAAATTACATTTCAAAGCCGTTTTTGAGACTTAAAATGTCTTTTCCATTTGCAAACGTATTTAAGATAACGACAAGCTTTCACGACTTCAACTCATGAGTTTACATTAGGCTCTAATTAGGAATGCTTATCTGAGAACAAAGTTTCTCTGGGCATCAAAGAGTATTTCAGTACTTTAAAGTACAACTGATAGCTCTAACTCTGTTCTTTCCCGAGATATGTATTAAATCAAAGTATGTAAGAACCAAAGGTAAAAAGGAAAAGAAAAATATTACTTGAATCCACAAAAGCTATATTTGCCTTATAATAATAAAGAGAAGTAAATATGTTGAATATTTCGATGAAATTGAAATGTTAGCTACACATATAGATATATAGAAATTAAACATTTTACTTTGTATTATTATTATTATTATTATTATTATTATTATTATTATTATTATTATTATTATTATTTGCTATGCTACAACCCTATTTAGAACAGCAGTAGGCTATAAGCCCAAGGGTTCCAACAGGGGAAAAATTTACCAGAAAGGATAGGGATCAATGAAATAGACAAACTAAAAGAGAAGTAATGAACAATTGAAATAATATATTTTAAAAACAGAAACAATTTAAAAAACAAAACAAGAGAAAGAGTAATAAGCTCGAATAGTGTGCCCCAGCGTACCCAGAAGCAAGAGAACTCTACCCCTAGACAGTGGAAGACCATTGGTACAGAGGCTAAGGCACCAATCAAGACTAGAGAACAATGGTGGGATTTGTTTTGTGTCTTTCTAGAAGATCTGCTTACCATAGCTAAAGTTTCTTCTACCCTTGCCCAGAGTAAAGTAACTACTGAACAATTACAGTGCAGTAGTTAATCTCTTGAGCGAAATTTTTTTTAGAAATCTTGGTGTTGTGAGGTACAAAGGAGAATGTGAATAGAATAGGTAAGAATATTCGGTGAATGTGTAGGCAAAGGAAAAATTGGCCGTCACTAAACAGAGGGATCCAATGTAGTACTGTCTGGCCAGCCAAAGGACCCAATAGCTCTCTAGCAGTAGTATCTCAACGGGTGGCTGGTGACTTGGCCAACCTACTACCTCCTATAGTTATAATAAATGAAAAATTTTCTTCGCTGGCTAATTACAGATGATGATGGTAAATGAACTGCTTACCAATAAGCAAGCAATAATAATAATAAACTATAAAAACACTCAAGAGAGTGTAGACCTTCGCCATGGCAACTTTTTTTCTCGAAACCAGGCTGCTCGACGTTGATATTGACATGGGACTTTCAAAACTGAATGACTTCCACGTCTCTACATAACAATTAACACGTGAAAATTTCACTACTCTATGAGAAAAATTGTGGCCAATAAAGTTGTTCACAAACAGACAGACAAATGTACAAACAGACATACGGGCGAAAACATAACCTCCTTCCACCTTCTTTGGCGGAGGTAATTAATAACAATAACAATAATTTTAAAATTCTATCTTTGTGAACAAAGAATAGGAGTGAGGATATAATTATAGCGTTGCTTTTAAAATGAGGACAAAAATCCTACAAGAGAAGGAGACCCAAAAAATAATAGTTGGGAATAGAAGAAAACAATAGATTGATTTGTATGAAGAACAATATTAATGCTTGGATGCTTGGGTACAAGATTTGCAGATCTATTTCTTTATCGAAATATTTGAACATTCATTTTTGGGGTAACAATACCACAGGTAATTTATCTATGCTTGGAATCTACACTAAACTTCCCTTTGGTCTTTGACATGTTTATACTATTCTTTCCTCGTGGGCTCATTTTTATATTTATTTCCTCTGGCCACATTATCTAAATTGCCTTCCAACTACATTAATTATTCTAACTTCAACAACAGGTTAAAATATTATTAATTTTATAAATTTCACATAAAGGTTTTTCTTTTTAATTAAGCTTAAGATTTTCACTGCATGCAAATAGCCTTGTTGGCTTTTCCTACAGATTAAGTTTCCTTTTTGGATGACAGTGATGATAATATTTAATCCCGAAAAAAAAAATAAAAATTGATACTGCAGCAATCGCCCCCACCCCCTTTTTAAAGACACCATCGCAAATGGCAGCGTCCCTAAAACAGATAGCATCTTGTTTACTTCAAGTTTAACCATTTGTAGAAGTAAATGGTCTCCGTGAATTTCATCTTAAGCACCTTACTTCCTCTGTCGTGAGGGGGGAGGGGGGAGACGGAGTTCCGTAGGGATTTCACTGTTCCATGAGAGCAATCTCATGAAAAGAAATGGCACAACTTAAAAAAGTGGTGACGTTTAATCTCTTTACTATTTGTTATGTCTAAAGATTATGAGTATTATTGTTAAAATTCTTTGTTGAGCAAATGATTCATGAATGGCTATTAACTTCGTGTGTGTCGCCTCCTGAAATAATGTATCACAATATATAATGCTTTTAATAGTGCCAATACAGTAGGATTTATCTAACAGATAATATAATATACACAAAAATCAAACGTGTAATACTGTAAAAGAGAGAGAGAGAGAGAGAGAGAGAGAGAGAGAGATGTTAGCAGTTTATCAAAAAGCAAAAAAAAAAAAATTGAGCAGATTTCCCACATTTCCCATAAAGGCAGTTAGTCCTTATGGCAATGACACTCAGAAGTAAGTTCTAAAAATCCCATATCCACCAGGTTATCCCTGTTTTCCATTGATAACAATGACCTGGTATAAGAAAATAAGGCAAATGTTCTAAATTCGAAAGTTTCAACCCTTTTAGACTGAACTATAAAAAAAGAAAAAAAAATGTGCCTATGTCAACATCATGAATGTAAATATAAAAAATATATAAAATATTGAATCTATGAAGATAGATTGTTCATCCCACTACTCTATTCAAATTATATTTCTTTTGTTACTTCAAAACCTTTTTTTTTTTCGTTTTTTTTTTTCGAAAGTAACGTTTATTAGAAACGATTTATTATGGATATTTTTCGCGTTTGACTTCTAATATTTAGTCATAGTTCAGGGCACTAGCCACCCGTTGATATACTACCGATAGAGAGTTATGGGGTCTTTTAATTGGCCACAGAGTACTACATTGGATCCTTCTCTCTGGTTACGGTTCGTTTTCCCTTTGCCCACACACACACACCGAATAGCCTGGCATATTCTTTACATATTTTCTCTGTCCTCATACACCTGACAACACTGAGATTACTAAACAATTCTTCTTCATCCAAAGGATTAACTACTGCACTGTAATTGTTCAGTGGCTACTTTCCAATTGGTAAGGGTAGAAGAGAGACTTGAGCTATGATAAGCAACTCTTCTAGGAGAAGGACACTCCAAAATCAAACCATTGTTCTCTAGTCTTGGGTAGTGCCATAGCCTGTACCATGGTCTTCCACTGTCATGGGTTAGAATTCTCTTGCTTGAGGGTACACTCGGGCACATTATTCTCTTCCTCTTATTTTGTTAAAGGTTTTTACTTTATATAGGAGAAATTCATTTTAATGTTACTTTTCTTTTAATATTTTATTTTTCCTTGTTTCCTTTCCTCACTGGGCTACTTTGCCTCTTAGAGCCCCTGGGCTTATAGCATCCTGCTTTTCCAGCTAGGGTTGTTGATTATCAAGTAATAATAATAATAATAATAATAATAATAATAATAATAATAATAATAATAATAATAATAACAATAATAATAATAATAATAAATGGATTTTTTTTCTCGCCACAATGTTAATAATATTCATAACTTTCATAAATTTTAGTTTGAAAACGTTCATTAGTAAGGATTTCAAAATGTTTCCCATTTCCTTCGAAACACATTTTTATATAGTTTCATTACACAATTATTATAAAGTAATACGCTTATGACTATAAAAGTGTAATCCAGATTAAAGTGCCCTTTGTCATAAAGGTTTAATAAAAGAAAAAATATGATAGCTTAATTGGAAATGTTTGATGTAGATAAAATTGTAAAATATTTCAATTCATTTCTTAATCTTTCATCCCTCAAAACTCTTAATCACGCATAAAATAGATACATACATGTGTGTCTGTGGGCGTGTGCGTGCGTGTGTATATATATATATATATATATATATATATATATATATATATATATATATATATATATATATATATATATATATATATATATATATATATACACATATACGTATATATATATACATATACGTATATATATATATATATATATATATATATATATATATATATATGTATATATATATACATATATATATATATATATATATATATATATATATATATATATATACATATATATATATATATATATATATATATATATATATATATGTATATATATATACACGGATTTACATATTTACTAGCAGGGGTACCCGGCGTTGCCCTGAATTTTGCCCTTGAATTTTGAATGTGGGCCTAACCCCCCCCCCCCTCATTCCCAAACTTTGTTCCAAATGAAGTCATCTGGAAAGCATTATTGTATAGTTGTATGTTGAATGGTAGGATGTTCCACAGACGTTTTATTATATATTCAGTAGGTTCAACTAACAAAGTCAGTCTAATTTTCTCTCCACTGCAACACAATCCAGGAATTTCATTCTTCCATTTCTGAGCATCACAGTGCTTACATTGCTGTGAAATTAAGCCAATTAGTACTATGTTTTCTGTATCATAGGGGTATCTTGGTTTATAAAGGATTATTTTCATGGGGAGAATTTCTTTGGTCTTCATCCTGTGCTTCACGTCTAATGGCCATTTTGCTAGCCTCATTGTTCATTCTTATTTTCATCTTATTGTCGTCTTCTGCTTCACGTCTAGCTGCCATTTTTCGTGCATTGGTGTCCCTTCTTAAATTCATCTGTTCTTCATCTCCAGTCTCACATGTAGCTGACATTCTGCTTGCATTAGTTTTTCATTGTTCTTCATCCTGTGTCTCACGTCTATCTGCCATTCTTCTTGCATTTGTTTATCGAATTTACCGAATGAGAACTTTTTTGGGGGTGACATGATTTTGTAGAAAAAAAATATATATATAAAAATTATAAGACAACCATTAATATTCTGTAGAATCTCTGTTTGGGTGGCATCATTTTATAGAAAACTGAAAAAAAAAAATACATAAGACTCAATCATTAAATATTCTGTAACTTTTTGTACATTTCATCACGTGGAAAAGAAAATCAGTGTATGTTGTGTGTGTGTGTGTGGAGGGGGGGGGGGGGCAACCCCTAAGGATCCCCCTTTTTAGGACACATTTCCAAATTAACATATCCCCAAATAATCTTACACGTTCATACAATCTCTGTCAAAATTCAATACAATTGGTTCATTAGTTTTGAAAATAATTTTAGGGAGTTTGTAATTATGGGGCCCATAGACCTCCAATGTGGTTCTTGATCAAAATAAAAAATCGAAGTTAGATTTCTCGATTGTTAAGCAAATTTTTTTAAATATTGAGGAAGGTTAGAGCGCCAGCATGCCCGATTTCACGGAATATATTTTTAGGGGGTCTGTAATTACAGTATGGGGCCCGTAAAACCTTAAAGTGGATTTTGATCAAAATTGAAATAGCGCCGTAAGCTTTCCCGATAAAACTGTTTAAGATTCAATCATTGAATATTCTGTAAGCTCCTTGTACAATTTTTCTATAACGAACACAAGAGAGACTCAGACGAACATGCACACACACACATACAGAAAATTACCAGCTTTATTAGTGTATGTATGTATGTATATATATATATATATATATATATATATATATATATATATATATATATATATATATATATATATATATATATATACACACACACACATTCACATATATGTCTTGACCTATTACCGAAGAAGCACACACTTTTTGTAGCTTTTATGATACACGACGTCCTCTCGATTGCTGTTATCCCCTTCAAATATATTTAACCTAAACAGAAGTTCTTGTTATTCCGTCGTTTGGAAACAAAAGGCTGAAAAGAGATAACTTCCGGGAATAAGAGAGATCTCCATAACGAAGTGTGAAACCAGCCGCAGTATATGTATTGTGACGGCGCCGAGTAAGGGTGTGAACTCAAAGGCAGATTGGAAACGACTGAGTTTTTATTATTGTGGAACACTCTCCTTTATATACAAAACCTCAAGGCAACAGGACATAACAAGTTCACAAGACAGACAATATTACAGAGGAAAAACCAGACATGAATTTTCATGTTCGTTTTAGTGCGAGGGAAGAGCGAAGATACAAGCATAATATATACAAAAGGAATTATGTACAATTGTGTGAAACACGGTTGGTACATGGCTCCCCCCCTAAAAATGTACATGTTAAATAGGGCGCCCTTGTGGAGGATTTATTTTTGCTTTATTTTTATTTTGTTTTGCCAAATCCTGTGTGTGTGTGTGTGTGTGAGAGAGAGAGAGAGAGAGAGAGAGAGAGAGAGAGAGAGAGAGATTGTGTTAGCGAGCGAAAGTAGTTAGGTTAACGATCGTTTGTGGTGAGAAAGACTGTTGGTATAAATGAGATTGTTTGTTTACATGTTTTAGTTAGGTTACGACAGTGGTGAATGTTTCGGAGCGAATGCTGTTTTATTTGACTGCAGCATAAGGCAGTTGTGTGAGAGCTGGATTATATATATATTTTTTCGACCAGCGTGGAAGTGTTTTTTGATTTTCAAAGTAAGTACAGTTTTGTTTATCTTTGCTTGTCGTGATTGTGAATGATAGGAACAATTTATTATTTATCTTTGATTATAGTGCGATAGTTCAGTTAGCTAGAAGTGTTCGTAAGTGTTTTTCTTTTTTATTTTGGCAGGCTGCGATTCCTCCTTTGGAGTGACCGAATTTTGAAAGTGGATTTATTGTTGATGACCTGGCCTGTATTAAGATTTTGTTTGTACCGCTTATTTGACTGCTCAACTGTTGACGACCTGGCCTGTGTATTTGGATTGATGATGATGATGATGACGATGATGATGATGATGATACTGGCACCTGTGACTCAAGGAGTTGAGGCCGATATGGCATAGAGAGAGAGACTCCTGTTTACCATATAGTGGTAGTTGCCTTGAAAAGACAGTTCGGCTTGTGTGTGGCGTCAGTGCTGGTGTCGCAATATTTATAAACATATATTTTGAGTTGGTGTGCGGTTTAGATTTAAGTTTGTTAGGGTTTTTTGCGTTTATTTGGATGGGGTTTATGGTATATATAGTGTAAAGTTTTTGATGCTGGTGATTCTAGTTTAAAGTGTTAAGTTTTGATTAGTTTAAAGTTTTTTTTGGATGGTTTGGTTTGATTTATTATAGTTTGTAAGAAATATATAGTTTTAAGGTCATGTTTTTGTTTTGTTTTGTCCTTTTGTCCAAGAGTCCCGCTGCTGATAACGTAAGGGGAAAGGTTGTATTGAGGAGACATTGGTCTGTTTAGAGTGATTCAAGGGTGTGGGGGTTGTTTTTTAAACATCCCGCCACATTATTTTGGCGCCCGAACAGGGACTGCCGAGGTGGGATAGGAAGCCGGACTGTTGGACGAAGGACAGAATTTAGATATAAGGTTGATGAAAAATGGAAGAGCAGAACAAGTTACTGAAGGAGGAATTGCGGCTGAGTAAGGAGCGTGAGGAGAGGTTGCTAATAGAGAATGAGAGGTTGAACTGGGAGAATGCGGCGATGCAGAAGGAGCTTAGGGAGTTAAAGGGGACAGTAGAGAGAGTGGAAGAATGTGTTGAGATGAGGATGCGAGAGAATGAAGAACGAATGGAGAAACGAATGGAAGATATGATGGGGCAAGTCATGGGGATGATGAAAACTATAATGGGTGAAGGTGCAGTCGGAGGAGTGTCCTCAGCTTCGGGTAATGGGTTGGTAGTGAAAGAGAAGGTTAAGGTAGGTGATAATGGGAAAGGAAGTGATAGTGATAGTAGTAATAGTGATGGTGATATTGAAGATAAGGGAATTAGGCATAGTAAGGATGAACAGAAAGGGGAGAGGAAAGATGAAAGGAAAGGTAAAAGTGATGTGAAGAAAGAGAAGAAAAAGTATCAGGCTGATAGCAAGGACGATCGTGAATGGGTGAAAGTGGTAAGTAAGAAAAAGGGTAAGAAGGGAATGGTTAAGGATAGGAATTTAAGTGTGGAAGTGGATTCATTATATTCGAATGAGGAAGAAGGTAACAAGGGAGTGGACAGTGATGATAGCAGTGAGAATGAACGTGATGTGTGTAAGACTGTGTTTATGAGAGAGGTACCTCGGTGTGAAAGGTTCAATGAGCATAGCAGTAGGGATGTATATGATTTTTTCAAGGAATATGAGAGGTATTGTCAGGATAAGTATGGTGATAGTAAAAGAGTTTGGGCTAGGGAGTTAGGAGAATATTTGACTGGGTATTTGTTGACGATGTATGGAGTGATAATGAGTGTAGGGGACGTTGATTATGAAAGTGTGAAACAGAGAATAATTGAGCAGGTAAAACGTATGAAAGGGAGTGTTAAGTATAAGCGTAAGAATGATTTTGATGAAGCACGGATGAATGCAGGAGAAGCGATATCAATATACGTATGTAGGTTGGAAACGTTAGCTAGGAAGAAGTATGGGGATGAAGGTATAAATGAGAATAAGGAGTTAATGAGGAAGTTTTTGGCTACTGTACCCGAGAATGTTGCTGAGTTTGTTAATTTGAAACGGAAGGAGAAAATGAGGTGGACGAAAGAAAGATTGACATGGGATGATATTTTAGAGATAGTTGAGGATTACGAGTTGGATAGGTGTATGAAAGAAAGTAAATCTGTGAGTGTAAGAACTGGAATGGAGGAAAGTGTGCCAGAATTTGTTAGTTTTAGAGATGCTGTTATGAGAGGACCGATGAGGGTAGCTGATAGTGTAGTAGATAGGAGTGTTAGGGCGAGTAATGTGGGAATACCTGTAAGGACAAATGAAGGGTTTAGGCAAGGGAATCAGGTTTGGAGGGATAGGAGTGTGAGTGCACATCGAGGTATGTCAGATAGCCGTGTCCGTGATGAAAAGTGTTATAGGTGTGGGAAAGTAGGACATAAGAAGAATGAATGTAGATGGGCTCTTGGTGCTTGTTTTGGATGTGGTGAGGTAGGGCATAGAATTAGCGAGTGCACGAAAGAGAAAGGGGTAAAATGTTATCGGTGTGGTATGACTGGGCACGTAGCAAGTGGATGTAGGAGTAATCGTATGAATGTGATTTGTGGTAATTGTGGTAAGGATGGTCATTATGCTAGAATGTGCAAGGAGCCGCGGGGTAAGTGTACTGAATGTGGTGCAGATGGGCATGTAGCTAGAGTATGTAGGAAGAAGGGAGTAAGTCAGCCAGGATGTTCGGGAAACTAGAGTGTGAGAGGGTTCAGCTGGGTGAGTCCTCCTGTGTGTGTGGAAGGAATAGGATCAAGGTTTGTGAGAATGGGATGGATAATTGGTTAGAAATGAGCAAGTATGAACCTAGTATGCATGAGAAATTAGGGCTGGAAAATAAACAATTAGTGTTAGTTGAATATAGGAAAAAGAGGCGTTTGAAAGTTTTAAGTGAGGAGAAAGTGCAAGGGAAATTTATAGGAATAGGTAAGAATACGAATAAGTATGACAAGGGTGTAAATGTGCAAGTGAGTGTGGAGGATAAATGTATTAATACAGATGAATCATGGCTGAGTATGAATGATACCTATAGTGTGTGTGGCTTTTCCTTAGGTGATGTAAAAGAAAGGATGACGAATGCGAGAGTGAGAGATAGGAGAATGATTAGTAGTATGAATGAATCTTTTACTAAAGTTGAGAATGTTTTTGATGAAATGGATGAACTGTTTACAGAAATGAGTGTAATTATAGGGCCAGATGAGAACGAGGTAGATATGATTGTACATGATATATTAGATGATAGGGATTTAGATAGGAATAGTGTTAATGTAGCTAATGATTGTGATAAGGAAGAAGTGAATGAGAGAGTATATGGAGGCCCAGTTACTCGGAGTAGAGGTCCCGTTCCCGACTGCGACTGGGTTATGAAAAAAATAATGTAAGTGTTGTGTGAGAAGGATTTGGCAAAGTAAGGGGGGAGGAATGTGGAGGATTTATTTTTGCTTTATTTTTATTTTGTTTTGCCAAATCCTGTGTGTGTGTGTGTGTGAGAGAGAGAGAGAGAGAGAGAGAGAGAGAGAGAGAGAGAGAGAGAGAGAGAGATTGTGTTAGCGAGCGAAAGTAGTTAGGTTAACGATCGTTTGTGGTGAGAAAGACTGTTGGTATAAATGAGATTGTTTGTTTACATGTTTTAGTTAGGTTACGACAGTGGTGAATGTTTCGGAGCGAATGCTGTTTTATTTGACTGCAGCATAAGGCAGTTGTGTGAGAGCTGGATTATATATATATTTTTTCGACCAGCGTGGAAGTGTTTTTTGATTTTCAAAGTAAGTACAGTTTTGTTTATCTTTGCTTGTCGTGATTGTGAATGATAGGAACAATTTATTATTTATCTTTGATTATAGTGCGATAGTTCAGTTAGCTAGAAGTGTTCGTAAGTGTTTTTCTTTTTTATTTTGGCAGGCTGCGATTCCTCCTTTGGAGTGACCGAATTTTGAAAGTGGGTTTATTGTTGATGACCTGGCCTGTATTAAGATTTTGTTTGTACCGCTCATTTGACTGCTCAACTGTTGACGACCTGGCCTGTGTATTTGGATTGATGATGATGATGATGACGATGATGATGATGATGATACTGGCACCTGTGACTCAAGGAGTTGAGGCCGATATGGCATAGAGAGAGAGACTCCTGTTTACCATATAGTGGTAGTTGCCTTGAAAAGACAGTTCGGCTTGTGTGTGGCGTCAGTGCTGGTGTCGCAATATTTATAAACATATATTTTGAGTTGGTGTGCGGTTTAGATTTAAGTTTGTTAGGGTTTTTTGCGTTTATTTGGATGGGGTTTATGGTATATATAGTGTAAAGTTTTTGATGCTGGTGATTCTAGTTTAAAGTGTTAAGTTTTGATTAGTTTAAAGTTTTTTTTTGGATGGTTTGGTTTGATTTATTATAGTTTGTAAGAAATATATAGTTTTAAGGTCATGTTTTTGTTTTGTTTTGTCCTTTTGTCCAAGAGTCCCGCTGCTGATAACGTAAGGGGAAAGGTTGTATTGAGGAGACATTGGTCTGTTTAGAGTGATTCAAGGGTGTGGGGGTTGTTTTTGCAACATCCCGCCACACCCTGATCTAGAGAGGCGAACTGTAGGCGGGTCATCTGGCAGAAGATAAGCAGGTTTTAGACGATCAATGGAGACCCAGTCTTCTTTGCCCTGAATGTTTTGGAGGAATGCTTTCGGACTGCGTCGGATCACAAGGAAAGGGCCCGTGTAAGGGGGCGTTAGTGGTGGCTTGCTGGTGTCGTTGCGCAGGAAGACGTGCGTTGCAGAGTGCAAGTCCGTTGGTATGTGATGCTTCGCTGGGGGCTTGTAAGTCTGGCGGCACGGAGTAAATTTTCCCACGACGTGACGTATGCGCTGGAGATCGTCGGAGGAGGTTGTAGAAGGAAAAAATTCGGCAGGGACGACCAACGGGTCGCCATACACCATTTCGGCTGCCGAGACGTCGAGGGCGTCTTTAGAAGTGGTCCTTAGTCCATGGAGGACCCAGGGAAGCTGAGTAAACCAGTTGCAATCCTTGCAGCGGGACATCAAAGCTGCTTTAAAGGTGCGATGAAAACGTTCAACCATTCCATTGGCAGTGGGGTTGTAGGCCGTTGTCTGATGTAGGGTGATGCCCAGGAGATTCGCTAATGACGTCCACAATTGAGAGGTGAAAGTGGTTCCCCTGTCAGAAGTAATATGCTCAGGGATACCGAATCTTGAAATCAATCCAGAGAGTAAGGCAGATGTACATGAGGCGGACGTTGCAGTTTCCATGGGAATGGCTTGAGGCCAACGAGTGGAGCGGTCGATGACGGTAAACAGGTAACGATGTCCTTGTGATGTTGGTAGGGGGCCTACAACGTCGACATGAATGTGTGCGAAACGACGCTGAGGTTGAGGAAAAGTGCCCACTCCTGAATCCATGTGTCGATGTACTTTGGAAGTTTGGCAAGAAGTACAGGCGCGGACCCAATCCTTAGCATCCTTAGAAATGCCGTGCCAAATGAACTTTGCCTTCAGCAGCTGTGCAGTAGAACGGCACGAGGGATGTGAAAGGCCGTGGATGAAATCAAACACCTGTCGGTGCATGGGAGCAGGAATCCAAGGTCGCAGTCTACCAGTACTGACGTCACAGAGGAGGGTGGTGTTGGAGTCTTCGAGGGGAAAATCTTCCCAACGGAGGGACGTGCAGGATGTCCTACAAGCTTGATACCCTGGATCCTGTCGTTGGGCTTCAGCCAGGGCGTTGTAATCCAATCCCAGTTGAACGACAGCCAACGTGTTTCTTGACAGGGCATCGGCAACGGGATTCATTTTCCCAGGGACGTATTGGAGGGTGCAATTGTATTCAGCCACGGCGGAGAGATGTCGGCGTTGACGGGCGGACCAGGCGTCAGACTGTCGAGTGAAGGTGTGCACCAGAGGCATGTGGTCTGTGCGAATGACGAAGGGCGTACCTTCTAAGAAATGGCGAAAGTGACGGACAGCCAAGTGCACCGCCAGCAATTCTCGATCGAAGGTAGAATAACCCGATTCTGCCTTGGACAGTTTTCTGCTGAAGAAGGCCAATGGGCGGGGCGAGCCTTTGACCACCTGCTCGAGTACTGCACCAATAGCGACGTCGCTGGCATCGGTGGAGAGAAGGAGAGGGGCGTGTGGGATAGGAAAAGTGAGAGCCGCAGCAGTTGATAGGGCCTTCTTTGCATTGCAGAAGGCTGCTTCTTGAAGGGGACCCCACTTCAGGTCCTTTGGCTTGCCCTTGAGGGAGGCGTAGAGGGGAGCAAGAGTGGCGGCAATGGCTGGCAGAAAACGGTGATAATAGTTGATCATGCCCAAGAATTCCTGCAGAGCTCTGACAGTCGAGGGCGCGGGGAAATTCTGAACGGCTGCTACCTTCTCAGGGAGGGGATGGACTCCTTCAGAAGTGATACGGTGCCCTAAGAACGACACTTCGTTGGCGCCAAAGGTACACTTGTCGTACCGGACTACAAGGCCGTTTTGTTGCAGGCGGTCGAGCACGATGCGCAGGTGACGGAGGTGTTCTTCTTTTGAGGAGGAGAACACAAGTATGTCGTCCACATAACATGCACTGAAAGGGAGGTCCCCTAAGATGCCATCCATGAGACGTTGAAACATTGCCCCAGCATTTCGAAGGCCAAAACAGGAGTAATTGAAGGTGTATGTGCCAAACGGAGTGCTGATGGCGTCTTGGGGATGTCTTCTGGGTTCATAGGCACCTGATAATACCCCTTCCGGAGGTCGAGCGTAGAGAAAACCTTCGCTTTGTGCAGATAGGAGGTTACATCGGCAATGTTTGGGAGGGGGTAGTGATCCGGTTCTGTTTGCATGTTCAGGCGCCTGTAATCCCCGCACAGACGGAGGGAGCCGTCTTTCTTCAGAACGATGTGTAAGGGTGACGACCATGGGCTGGAGGCTTTTTGGCAAAGGCCCATTTTCTCCATTTCGGCGAACGTCTGTTTGGCGGCTGCCAATCGTTCCGGTGCCAGACGTCTGAATTTTGCGAAGACTGGGGGTCCCGTCGTCTTGATATGGTGATAAATACCGTGCTTGGCAGGAACCGTGGGCGTTTGGTGAAGTTCTGGACGGAAAACTTCCCGGTACGACGTGAGGAGGTGGGCGTAGGCATCCGTGGGTGCGCTGATGTGGAGAGCGAGGTTAGAGGGGGCGGGTTGAAGAGGTGTCGACAAGTACGAGTCTGCGTTGACCAATCGTCGGTGGGCGACATCGACCAGAAAGTGGAAATGAGAGAGGAAATCCGCACCGAGGATTGGCATTGTGATGTCAGCAACGAGAAACTTCCAATTGAATTTACCGTTTCCGAACGATAATGTGAGGTTCTCGTAACCGTAGGTGGGTATCGCAGATCCGTTGGCAGCTACCAAGCGGACGTCGGCAGATGTAGACAGACTACGTTGTGCCTTGAAGAGTTTCCTTGGCAAAAGAGAACGACAAGCACCCATGTCTACCAAAAATCGCACGCCCGTTCCTGCATCCTGTAAAAAGAAAAGATTAGAAACATGGGAGGCCACCGCCACAAGCGATGGCCTACTTACACGTTTTTTGGCCACTGACAATCTTTGGCACATTTCTTCGCGGTTGCCCCGAATCTGAAGTGGTAGTAGCAAAACTGAGGCGGATGGGAGGTAGTAAGTGGCTGTAGAAGTCGTTCGTTGGGGCGCGAGCGATTGGTGGGTGGTGGGCGGCTTTGTCGCCGCTTCGGCACGTCACGGGGTAGGCGTGTATGTCCTACGGCATTCATGTCAGCTTCGGTTGACGTTGAATAGGCATCCTCGTCGTCAGGGGTGGAGGCGTTGATGGAGGTCTTGAAGTGGCTGTCCATAAGGGCGTCGGCTTTGGTCATCAAGTCCTTTATGGGTAAACTATCGACATCGGGTATGGCAGCGCGTACAGGTTCAGGTAAACGGCGTATCCAAAGGGCACGGAGTAGGTTCACCTCACGAGGAGAGCCGTCTGCGGCAGGTTGAAGGCGAGCGATACTGGTCATTTCCCTGAGGGCAAGCGAAGCCCTTTGGTCCCCCAACGGTTGTTGCGAGAGCTGAAAAAGCTTTGCTATACGGGCGGCTGGCGACGGCGAGTACTGCTGCAGAAGGTATGTTTTGAGGGCATCATACGCTACTGGGGTGTCTCCTTGTTCACAAAGCCAGTCGGATATTTCTGGGAAGGTGTCCTCGGGTATCGGCGCGAGAACATAATCCACTTTGGTGGTTGAGCGAGTCACGCCCCTGATACGAAAGTGGACTTCAGCGCAATGAAACCAAGAAAACGCTTCTCCGCTGGCGAACGGTGAAAGTTTCAATGGGGTGGCCGCATCGCCAACTGCTGTAGTAGAAACTGTAGAGTCCGTCTCCGTCATAGTACCAACGATGGAGGGGCGAGGGATGTGGGGGTGGAAGGCAGCGGGAGCTAGTCGACTTCCGGGGTCACCAATGTGGCGGTGCAGAGTAAGGGTGTGAACTCAAAGGCAGATTGGAAACGACTGAGTTTTTATTATTGTGGAACACTCTCCTTATATACAAAACCTCAAGGCAACAGGACATAACAAGTGCACAAGACAGACAATATTACAGAGGAAAAACCAGACATGAATTTTCATGTTCGTTTTAGTGCGAGGGAAGAGCGAAGATACAAGCATAATATATACAAAAGGAATTATGTACAATTGTGTGAAACACGGAGGAATTATGTACAATTGTGTGAAACACGGTTGGTACAGTATTGAGGGAAATCAGCAAAATATTTTGAAATAACGCGGGTAACGATGGAGCACTGAAAAGCGATTTCACGCCTTTTGTCTCCGACGCCCAGATAATCTGGAGTCATGATATTAGCTGCTGGACAAGACATGTTCGTAATGTGTTTCCGTTGTTCCATTTTTTTTGAGAGCGCTAATGCTATTCTCGTCAGATATATCACTGCTGTGAGTGTTTACTTGAATATATGTGAAATACATTAATAATTATATGCTTCTATGTATGCATATTATAAGTAAATTATTGTTTGCTTTTGGATATGTAATGCATTAACAATACTAAGTTTTTGTGTTTTCATGATGTTAATGGATGAGTTTAGATTCAGTATGTGTGAGAGGCACTTACAATAGTAGACTACACTTTTACTTAGATTGTGAATACCTACAGCATAAGTTTGAGTCTGTGAGAGTTTATGGAACTAATAATTATATGATTTTACCTCTGTGTGATATGCATGAATGTGTGTTTGCATGTTTAATTGATTGATTGATTTAAAGTTTTCAGGCATCCTGAATTGCAAGTTTAAAGGTTGCATATGATTTATAAAGGCAAGGGACAGTGACAATGCCCTAGCTAGTAGGAAAATGCCCTAGAGACTGACCATATATCCATATGATCAGCGCCCTAGTCCCCTCTCCACCCAACCCAAGATCACAGAGAGCCAGGCAATGGCTGATGATGACTCAGCAGGCAGACATATAGGCTCCCAAAAACCACCCATCCTTAGCTCAAAAGAATGGTGAGGCTGCAAACACTACAAGAAACTATTGAGTATCAGTGGGACTCGAACTTCAGTCTGGCGATCACAAAGCAGTAACGTTTTCAATAAGACACAACCATAAAAAGGGTACGAAAAATGGTGTGCTATGATATATGCATGATATGGATGAGTGTGCGACTGTGCATGCTTGTGTATATATTCAAAATAAGAAATAATGGTGAGTGCCTCTTGGTTGTTTTTGTGTTCGGGGCAATAACGCACACATAGAATATGTTTTACTGATAGTATGTCTGAAATGCATTGCCCATGGCATTTCCAGGACACACCCGGTAATTACAGTTTGTTTACGTGCATTTGTTAGTGTATTTAGAATAAATAACAAATGTTAAAATGAAACTCGTATTTATTATTACTGAAGGGACATGCGTGTGTTTGTTTATTTACTCATAAAAGGAACCAATAATGGCAGTTTAATATTTTATTATTCTGAAATTAGTTTTAATATTCAAGTATTTGTGTTAATGCAGCATTCTGATACTGGTTATTGAACAAGTGAACATATCTTCAATTCTTTTTAAGAGGGAACGGGTTTGTTAATATTTTTTGTGAAAACATATATTTGACCATTTTAATTCGTGGCATATGTGTATTTCAGCGGAAGATAAGAGATTTGCTTCAATATAAAATGCACTTATTACGACAAGCCTTCTGGTAAGCCGATTTATAATTATAACACGGATGACCTTTACATGTGCTTTTATGTTATTGTTATACGCATACCTAATACCACAGTACGCTCTTCTATTTAAATTCCTAATAATGAGTGTTAGTTAAGCTCTTTGAAAGATATTTTTATGTGAAAATAAACCGGGAATCATAACTAAATTTGCACCATGTGTGAACAGTTGATCTCCACCGATTACCTTGTTAATTCCTTGCAAAAAAAAAAAAATTAAATAGTAATTTATAAAACGATGGAACTAAATAAGATACATATCATCATGACATGATACGGATATATAAAGCATTTACGTTTGCAAACGCTAACGTTCACCATGGTAACTGTAAGAGAATCCAGTAATATTATTATTCAAAAAATATATAGGTATAATATATATATATATATATATATATATATATATATATATATATATATATGTGTGTGTGTATAATATATATATGTATATATATATATGTGTGTGTGTGCGTGTATAAATATCATTCATAATGGAATTTAATATCAAATTCTACCTTTGGGAATGTATATCCACTGGATTTCATCTATGATAACATCTTCTGGCCCGGCAGACATTCGAAGCTATTTACAGTATGTATGTATGTATGTATATATGCAAGTATGTATGTATGTATGTATGTAGGTATGTATGTATGTGTATATATATATATATATAAATATATATACAAATATATATATATATATATATATATATATATATATATATATATATATATATATATATAAATATATATATGTATATATGTATATATATATATATATATATATATATATATATATATATAGGTAGTCTAAAAAAACTGCATCAATGCTTTTGTTATAACTAGGGTCAAAGCTGGTCACAAGACTAACTGGTCATAATTCAACACAATAATATTTCTACTTAGACATGTACTATAAACAAATTTAAATTCCTCCTGCTATCCCCCCAAATTTACCTTTTAATTTCTTCCCTTAAATCCGACTCATAAGCGATCAAAAGAAATTGACTTCACAGATGTTCAACATAAAAATGATATACAAGTGTTTTTGTTCATTACAACACGGACGACGCCTAGACAAAATAAATTAACTTTTCAATGTTTCCCTTCATAATTATTAACTCACACAGACACTCACATATATACATACAAACACGTATATATATATATATATATATATATATATATATATATATATATATATATATATATATATATATATATATATATAAAGTGTTAGTGTATAATACTTACGAAGTTCATATTATTCCAAAAAGAAGGACATCTAGACTTTAATCAACCAAGAGAGCAGATAGACTTTAGAAGCAGGTATTCAATGATAGACCATATCCATCTAATCAACCAGCTATTGGAAAAACCAACAGAGTATTTATAGACAATGATACTGTCAAAACTTCAGCAGTAATGAAAGTACAGCATTCCTAAAACTACAAATAGTGAGAATAATCCAATTAAAAAGCGATTAATAGAGATACCCAATTCCTCCTAAATTATTTAGAGCATGCCCTTCACCCTACATTAAGGGGTCGGTGGCCTGATGTGCCCTCCCCAATGACTTCTATCAAAGGAATCCTCTTCCTGATAACAGAATCCTTCACAATATCTTTGAACCCAATTCCCAATAATGTCTGAGCACACTTCTTCATAATTTCCCGGAACGATTTTCTAAACCTTCACTGTCAGTCAGCCATTCCCCGAGAGAGAGAGAGAGAGAGAGAGAGAGAGAGAGAGAGAGAGAGAGAGAGACTTTAACTGCATGGACTGTTTTGTACATTTCCTAGGCAACATCA